>NC_134992.1:4242424-4545454 GCF_050947335.1 Megachile rotundata
TACATGAGTTTTAAATAATTATTTGTAAGTTTTTAATGTATGATAATTTTGTAAACAATCTTCAATATGAAGGAGTGGTTTTCTGTTGCACATAAATATACTGTTGCTTTTCTTCTTCTGGGTAACTTACAATTAGAATATACTAAGGAATAGAAATTAAGTCCTGCTTTTTATGTAATATGAGTTACATAAATATATACAAAATTTATCTTGAGCTTCAAAGCGTTTATTTATAATTTTCAGTAAAATAATTTAAGGTAATAACAATTCGGAAGATGATAGTGAATGTATCTCTTTCGAAATCTTCAATTGTTTTATGAGACTTAACAGAAGAAATTGTATCATACGAGTTTCAGTCCTAAATGCATACAAAATTTTCTTCGACTATAACTCAATTATTAACCCTTATCACTAATTTTTTTATACGTGACTCTCTTATAACTGATTTTGATAAATATGCAAAAAATCTTCAGTATTATAAGAATAACATTTTTGTTTTGAAGGTATATTACAAATATATGAGCTTCACATAATTATTTATCAGTTTTTCATGTATGATATTTTTTGAAACAATCTCCAACATGAAGAAATTATTTTCTCTTGTACGTTTTTCAGAAGTATAGCGTTGCTTTTCTTTCTTCTGCAATTTACGATTAAAACACTCCAAGCAATAGTTATGTTTTCTTTTAGTATTAAGTTGTAACATATATAGTTTTCCATCTAATCTATCCTCATTGTCTGCTGCTAATAGCGTTCTATATCGTGCAGTTTCACTTTCTCGAAAATTAGAACTTCAATAGGTTCCATCATTGTCATCTTCCACCTGACGTGCGACCGCAGCGCCAAAGTAGTGTTGTCACGTGAGAGGTGACTTACGACCCATAAGGGTTAATAGCAGTTTGTTCCGTGTTCGTGGAAAATATCGTTGCTACAATTTGATGTTAATAAGTATTTATCAATGAATATTATTTCAATCGATTTTACAAATAAAAATGCTCTTGATTTAAGTTTTCTAAAAAATGAAAATGACACCTTATTTATAAACAAAAAACAATTTATTCAAAAAAGTCTCTTACAACATTTCCAATTAACGCTTTTCAATTGATAAGAAATATTTTTCAAAAAAATAGTTATAAAATCACTGTGCAGAAATATTTCATTTCGACAGACCTTTTGAATGACGATATTAATATTTCAAACTAACTATAAATTGTGATTGTTTATTTTTTATAAATCATAATAAATTTTCTAAAAAAATGGCACCTATAGGCTTTTTTATCTTCACTGGTCAATTGATAGGAGGACCATTTTGTAATATTTACGATCAATGTTTGGAAAAGAACTATTTTATCTTAACGATGCTAGAGGCTTAATGTCGAAAAATATCGCGGATGATATTTTATGAATATCACTAAAATATCATATCTCGCAGTAAATTTATATTTTCACAAACAGCTCTCGCATGATAAATGTCGTATGTGTGGTATCGAGTGAGTTAAACTACGTGGAATGAAATATCACGTACGAAATTTATGTCAAAAGCCATCAATTTGCCATACTTATTAAATCTCGACAGTTATTTTTTCAATAGTATTATAGCAGATACTGTATTTTTATAAAGATGTATACTTATATCATTTATATCACGTAGGATTATTACATAAACGTATAACAAGTTAATCTAAACAATTTGCTACGATTAATTATATATATTTTAATTAAACACAGGTTCTATTGTTTCCATCAATTACGCATTAAATTTCACTTTAAGATTTATATTCAATTTTCGATTAAAGCAGAACTGTGATTGGTTTAAAATATTATAAATTTTGTTTTCGATACTTTACGATTATAGGTTGTAAATGTTGTATTTAAATTACAATTTTTATAAGATATAACATTTTTAAATTATAACTTATACTTCTTTTATAGCTCATATTATAAAGAAATTTTCGTATAATATAATTTTCCCAGAAAAATTTTAATTTTGCTTGGAAAACAGCAATTAGTGTCTTTAACATAACACATACGATATTAATCGTGAAAAATTATAATACTCTAAAATTTTCGTACAGTTTGAAGAAGCTCCCTAGATCTTCAAGCTTACACTACAACTAGTTATCTTTCGAAATAAATCACATTCTTGTTTTATCACGTCAGTAAACAAATTCTGGCAAGTGTTCAATATTCCATACCGTAGACCTTATCGAGATATCGAGCACCATAGGAATACGAAAGGGCAGCAATTTTGGAAAATTAGAATCGAAAAATCACCGGGCAAACCAGCAAACAAAGCAAAATCGGTTCCCTATAAATCCTGCATCGCTCCTGTTTTCACTCGGCGTTGCTGAAATTCGTGTGAAAAAAATAGCAGCCGCACGCAATGGCCGCTGACGCAACAACAGCCAATGATTACGGCCGGTTTCACCGTTGGGGTCGAAGCATTTTTGAAAAATGACGTCGAACAACGAAAAAACGCCGAACTTTTCCTCTTGACGGTCCATTAACAGCACTCGCATCGTCTACGCCTATTATACCGGTGCTAGGTGACGTTGTAGCGGCGGATATGATTGCAATTGCGCAAATAGTCCAAGCGGACGCGTCAGTATTGCAATTAGTCGGTTAACCGCCCCTCAAACTCGGCCCCGTCACTGAACTCTGTTTCCTCACATAAGGGAACCTGACTGTGGTCGGGGTTGTTGGAAGGGCCAGTGTACAAGCTCGAAGGAGAAACGAGGGGTCGGTTCTGGCAGCAGTTCGGCTTGTAATGCTGAACGCAGCGGAACGCAACCGCAGGTATCGGACTCTGCGGACCTTGCAATTAACAAAACAGATTACACTCAATCAACGAACACCTATATCTGTCTATGCGTCACGACTGTTTCACTGGCTTTCAATGCCCTTCCGCAGCTACCTTCTGCGAGTTTGGTCTATGATAAATACCGGAATACTCTGCCGACAAGCGACTCTTCCTACGGTCAATACGCCACATCCGTTTGCTACTCTGGTCACGGTTGCTCTTGAATTGCCGTCCGTTTAGATCCGGTGAGGGAAACATTTTCAAATAGCTATTATAAATGGGTTAGATTTTGAATAAGAGGGTCGGAATAAACGAACGGGCGCTGTTCAACTCGGATGCCACGATGATTGATTGATTGGCGCTATCAGACGGAATGATGACAAGGGTATAGAAACCGATAGGACTTATTAGGGCTCATCAATATTCGACAAGGTTGTTTGAACTTCCTGTATCGATCGATGTTCGCGAAAGATAAAAATAGATTTATGTTAGTCCGGTTTGCATGATATATTGGGTCTATTGATGAATAATATCCCCCTTATTTACCGAATTCAGTATTTATTTGTTACAATGCCGCGCGTGTTTATGTATTTATGATGTATGTAAAGTGTGGATAAATTATATGATCTGCGAAATCCACAATGTACAGATTCCGTGATTTATATTTGCTTTGCAGGTTTCGATGTTTGACAAATGCATAAACATTAGTAGTATATAGGATGTTCCAAAAATTTGGCCCACCAGGCCAGGTGGTGATTCCATATTTGAAAATAAGTCAAAAAAGAGGATAACATTTTTTATCTTACTGTTGAGCTATTCCTTTATAACTTATAAATTTCTTTGCAGATAATTACAGTTTCTGTTTTTCATATCAAAGTACTGTGAAAATTTGTTTCAAAATTACTCATAATGACTGCTTTCCAATAATAAATATTAATTTATTTCTTCCTATTATTTTAATATAGAGGGAACATAGAAGGTATTGTCAAAAAGATCATAAAAATGATGAAAGACTTGAATTATATAAAAATGGTTACAGTATAATCGCTGCACTTTTTTGTCGTGTGTAAGTTACAATTTTATTCTTGTTTCTACATACCATAATTATCATATTATAAAAATATCGTTTATGATTAATATATAATGTATTAGAGTAATATAATATGAATGGAAGACGTAATATATTTTGTAGAATTATGATATAAATAAGTGGTATTATTGATCTAAAAATGGAATTAAAAGAACTGTGTTTAATAAATACGTCCCGTCAGGCAAAAGATCCTAATCAAACCTCAGTGTAATATTGTTAACGCTAATTGACTTAGTCACGTGAGACCTATGATCTTTTGAATCATTTTGATAATATAATTTGTATACGTCGATTTATAATTCAAATTAAATGTTTCTATATAATTAGAAATGTTTTTATTTTAATTAATATTTCTGTATGTATATCACAAGACACAATGTTTTTACCAAGCAAAGAAAAAAATTATTAATACGTTATCATAATTTTTTTTCATGGGTATTTGCTTAGAATACAATGCTATAATCACTACCATACTATTGATCGAATTTCTAGGTTATGGTTAATCAGCTCTCTGAATACGGTTAAAAATTATCGTTAACGAATAAGAAACTAGTGCCATGTCTTATTTGAAATCAATTTTTACAAATGGTAACGTAAAACTAGTAATAGGACTCACATATATGCATTTTCAATTTTCGGGAAAATTGAAATTGACAACACACATTTTTATTATTATGGACCTCTTTTGTAATTAATACGAAACTGATCTGTCAAACTTTGATCAATCAAACAACGAAAAATATCTTCCAAATGTATGACCAATTATTATTGTATAAAATAATAAGTATAAAAGTTCTAGTAAAGGATAATTTGAAAATAGATATTTTTTATGAACATACAAAGATGTTTATTACAGAAAATATATTCTATTGAGATAAATATATTTTACAAAAATTCACCGATAATGATAATCTTCCTATTTGATTATATAAATCAATTTTCAAGGATAATTTGCAATAAAATTGTTCAGAAAAATTAAATTTGGTCTGACGTCTTTTATTAGCTTACTTGCGCTTTTTATCACCCGTCTTATATACCTATTATCGTTCAGCACTTTCCGTTATTGCACACTACACATTAAGTATGATAGGTAGTTTCCCTTTGAAGTATGAACGGGCTGGACGCATTAATCAAATGTGGCAAAGTTCTTAGGTTAACCCAATAAGCAATTATATCAACCTACATAGTTGACGTAACAACATTTATCATTTACCAAACGTCCCTTGCTAGTTTCTATAATTATTTTATGTTCATTTTTAAACATGACTTTTATTTCTGAAATTAGAGAATTATTCTCGTCGCAATTTTTTTCTCAAAATAAGAATAATAACAAAGAAACTGTATACGATTTCTGTGAGTGATTTCATTCATCACAACGGCAGATGAATTTATGCTTCTACAAGTTTCCTTCGGTAAAAAATTTTAAATATAATGTTATGTTACAAAAGAAATGGAGTATTAAAACATAGCAAGTTAAATCTTCGAGCGTTATGGTTCATCTCTGAAAGTGTATTTTATAGTGGCACGCATTTTTCACTGCTAGCGTATTTATAGCTTAAAATCAATATAGGAATATAGCTCATATGTCATAACCATCATTATACAGAAAATTTCGCGCATAATAAGAACTGGAAATTTCAATGCAGGTACTTTGGAAGAATTACAGAAATTCCGAAAATTTTACAATGTCCATTCATATAAAAAATAAATATATGGTTACGTAGCATTGATTATGGATAAACATAAGTGGCTAGGACATTAGATTTTTATATGGAAATTGGAGGCATATGGGAAAAGGTACTCCATCATGTACTGGTTTTTGGATGCACAATTTTCAAATTTTGAATTTCAAAAAGTTATATTAAGAATTGGAAAGTCTAGAAATTTTGAGGATTTGAGAACTTGAAAATTAAAAAAAAAAACTTGGCATTATAATTTAGAGCATTTTGAAATTCAAAAAAAAAAATTGAGGTATTTGGAAATTTGAAAATTTGCGTACTTGGAAATTAAAAAAGTTGAAAATTTGAATATTTGGAATATTTGGAATATTTGGAAATTTTAATTATTTATAAGTTTGAAATATTTGGTAATTGGAATATTTAAAAATTTAAAATATCTGAAAATTTCGAAAATCGGAGATGCAACGACTGAGAGACAGAAATGAAATTGGGAAATATAAAATTTAAAAATTGTAAAATATAAAAAATTGTTTCCTTTAACGAACCTTTATTTATATTACATACATGTGCGTACGATGTTATGTATGCATAGAATCAACATATACATCCGATAGAGTTAAGATATTCAAAATAGCAACAATGGCTGTCTTCTAAAGATACAAAAATCCTTCCATATACGTGTTTCCACTTGCCCCACTTTAGTCTCTAAACCGTCAACGAATCGTTCGTAACAATAAATCGTTCATTCCTCCATGTTGTCAATAGAATTTCCGTTCCGTCTAGTCTTCCCACGAAGGAAACATTCTCGATGCGTTCCGGAGCATTGATGCTATCAAAGTCGTTCCTTCCGATGCAGAAATTCGAGGAGAAACGGCAATGAAATCTATCGAATCTTGACAGATATTTGATTATATATTCCACTTTGGCGTGTTTGCCGTGCTTTCGTTACGCGTCATGTTCCCCTCAACAATCGAGTTTTCCCGGCACGTATCCATTCTCAAGGAGATTTACGAAGCAGGAACGTATCCGTCGTTCGGTTCTCCGTTTAATCCCGCGAGAACATCCTTCGGAACGATTGCTGGAGTCCAAGGTATCGACGTGTGTATATTTGTCAAATTGCGCGTAGTAGATTCCTTTCCCGACTCCGGTTATAATCGACTCTGCTCAAACACCTTCCGGAACATAATGGAAAGTTATCGGTAACATACGGTTGGCGGGTCAACACCGGGTTAATTCAGTTTGCCAGCGATTTCCAGTGCGACCAACCACATAAAGTGTCGGCCCACTGTCCAATTCGCCTCTCATCCTGCTTCTTCGCCTCGCTCTGGCTCCTTCTTCTCTAATTCCAGCACGCCTGACTTTGCACACCAACCTGTCTGTGTGCAAGGGTGGCGAGGTGCAAATATTGATTTGACAACCGTAAGCCCGCCGGCACTGATTTACTCGAACGACGGCCTGCCTGCGGACCGTTCGAGCCAATTTGCGGCCCCTTTGCTTTGTCCCCGTTTGATGGAACGCCATCGGGGTCAGTCCACCAAGAAAATCGTCACAAAACCCTTTGTGCAACTCTCTTCGCGCATTCAGCGATTCCATTCTATGCGGTTCTCGTATTTTTATCAGAACCTCCATTCAAGCCTGGTATAACGGCCACCACGTTGCTGCTGTCGTGCTACTTGCGCCCTCGATACTACTAATTCTTTAAACCTTTTGAACACCAACTAATTCGAGGTTCTTAGTTTTCTTTCATAATTTAAAGTTATACATATCGTTATATTTCCCAGAACAATATTATTTATTATTACACACCAACACTCGCATTCCTGCGAACCGTATACAGTCGCACGTGACTCACTAGGCCCACATAAAATGGCGCTGGAACATATGGACCAATGACGTCTCAAACTTCTCTAACAATAGTAAAATATTCTATTGATTAAAAATTTGGGAGGAAATTTAACCATACCTTGCGATCGAGGAAACATTTTAATTAAAGCAAATATATACTCATTATCAGTGTGCAAACTAATACGAAACTGCATGTGTCTAGCTTGGCAAATAAACATCATTACACTTATTTATATTAACAAAACAGTCAAAGTATTTATAATAACATTGTATAAGATTTTAATAATTACAAACATTTTACAAGCATTTTGTAAATATTTGGCAAGTACTTTACTTATTTTTGACATATTTTCAGTATAAATTTTCTTCATTATGAAAAAGCACTCTGGAATAGGTAAATATAGTCAGTTTTAATATGTAGATAGCACTTGACGTTGAGTGATAGTTCATCTTTTAGTAATTCTAGCATTAAGATCGTCTTTAAAAATTCAAGCGACACCGAGCTTTTATTGACTGTTCATATTACAAAGCATTATAAATGTCAAAGCTTGATCATCTCTATAGATGTACGATTTATAACCGATTTTATAATAATGATTCCAAAGTATGGTTTATAATCAATTTTATAATGATGGTTCAAACGTATGTATATTGCATTTTCTTTATTGCTTTTTTGTTTACGAAATCAATGTAATATTCATCGAACTCGCATTTCAATGAAATTAGTGATATTAAATTTCCGATTGAATATGTAGATATCGAAATAACCAACATTGAAGATATCGTCAGTAAAATAATGCCCGAAGCAATAAAATTTATACTGGAAATGAGATAGGGTTTCCATTTTACATTTCCGATAAAATTTTCTCAACGTTCTTTATTAATGGAACGAAAAGGATAAAATTTTGAAAAGTAAAAAATTTTCGTTATGTTTCTGTATTTAATACGTAAATTAATTTAAAATGCAATTTAACATGAATGCTTTTAAATGATAACAGGAAATACGTAAATTTTAGCAAAAGGGTATAGCCGGATAAGGTGGTCAAATGTGCCCTTGAGTCGAATTTGAGACCCAACTCGTCAGTTGGTAGCATATCCCAAAAAAACATCTCACACCAAGTTTCAACCCCCTATCTCATCCGTGGGGGTAGTAAAAGGGAAAAAACGAAATTCTGGTTTTTGGCCCTTTTTGCCTATTTAATTTCGTACAAAAATTCTGAAAAAATTCTGAAACACTGAGGTCCAGATAGCGCATCTTAGAGAATTTTTTCAGATTTTTTGATCGCAAACTGTAGTCGTGAAAAATCAAAAACCGAAAAAAAATCCGAAAAAATGCAATTTTTTAGTGAAGATGTCGGAGCACTACTTTTATATTAATGTGGTAGTTAGGTATTAGTACAACTATTATTTTCTAATTTTTTCAGATTTTTCGGTGAGGTGCGCCGTAGTTAAAAAAATCAAAAACTGATTTTTTCGCGCGAAAAACTAACTTCTGCTTTGAATTTTTATGCCATTTTTCCATAAAAGATGCATTAAGTAATTTTAAGAGGATTCACGTTCACACAATTAATCTATGGATTACAACAATGCAATTAACTTAATTAATTAGTTTTATGATACGTTCTTTATATACTTAAATGTTTGAAGGGCTTTCAACAACATCGGTGGCGCAGCGGTTATGGCGTCTGACTCGTAAACCGCTGCATACTTTTTTTGACGCGGGTTCGATCCCACCCGAACTTATATTTTTTTTTTTCTTTAAATTGTTAATTTTTTTAATTCTAATTATAGAACTATGGATATTACTTATTTAAAAACATTTCTAACGCACTTTCGAAATATTTCAAGGTTTGTTTTTCTTTTAACTTGAAAAACTTTGACAACTTTAAATTCATATAAAAATAATTATGGAACATTTTGACTATATATCTTAATTGTGCTACAAGTTTATAAATTTTTAGTTGCATATATCAACTGCATATATCAGTGCAATTTTTAAATACTTCATTTCTGGTAACTAAGTAATAGAATTATGTCTATTACTTGTTGTTATAAGCATTTTGTTAATCTTGAATAGTTAAAGATTAGGTTTTTTCCTACTCAGGTATCCGACCATTGTACGTCGGGATGTTGTAAACTTGATGTTTGAAAAATGGTTAATTCAATTCATCCTTGAAATAATCACGATGTACAATATTAGGCAAACTATGTCAAACAGAGCAAGTGACACCTGTTACAAATGAAGGCAGCAATGACGACGGATACATTTGACATAGTATTTCTTCAACAATGGGAAGTGATAAGTTACGAAAAATAAAATGTTTAAAAATAAAAATATATAAAATCGTAGCACAATTAAGACATGTAATTAAAATACTTAAAATTATTTTTATTTCAACAGGTAGTTGGGGCTTTACTGGGTAGTCTGCGATTAACGTAGGAGTCCCACACTAGTCTAAGAACGTATAGACTGTGCGTAAATAAATCCCTTTCCCCAATGAAAAAAAAAACAAACCTTGAAATATTTCGAAAGTGCGTTAGAAATGTTTTTAAATAAGTAATATCCATAGTTCTATAATTAGAATTAAAAAAATTAACAATTTAAAGAAAAAAAAAAATATAAGTTCGGGTGGGATCGAACCCGCGTCAAAAAAAGTATGCAGCGGTTTACGAGTCAGACGCCATAACCGCTGCGCCACCGATGTTGTTGAAAGCCCTTCAAACATTTAAGTATATAAAGAACGTACCATAAAACTAATTAATTAAGTTAATTGTATTGTTGTAATCCATAGATCAATTGTGCGAACGTGAATCCTCTTATAATTACTTAATGCATCTTTTATGGGAAAATGGCATAAAAATTCAAAGCAGAAGTTAGTTTTTCGCGCGAAAAAATCGGTTTTTGATTTTTTTAACTACGGCGCACCTCACCGAAAAATCTGAAAAAATTAGAGAATAATAGTTGTACTAATACCTAACTACCACATTAATATAAAAGTAGTGCTCCGACATCTTCACTAAAAAATCGCATTTTTTCGGATTTTTTTTCGATTTTTGATTTTTCACGACTACAGTTTGCGATCAAAAAATCTGAAAAAATTCTGTAAGATGCACTATCTGGACCTCAATGTTTCAGAATTTTTTCAGAATTTTTGTACGAAATTAAATAGGCAAAAAAGGCCAAAAACCGGAATTTTGATTTTTCCCTTTTACCACCCCCACGGATGAGATAGGGGGTTGAAACTTGGTGTGAGATGTTTTTTTGGGATATGCTACCGACTGACGAGTTGGGTCTCAAATTCGACTCAAGGGCACATTTGAACACCTTATCCGGCTATACCCTTTGGAATATTGAATTTTTCACCGGAATGGATATTGAAATAACCGACGAAGATACCAGGAATAAAACGATACTGGCCATTTAATTTCTTCAGAAATTGCTAATTTATAGATATTTATTTGTGAAAGCGATTTAATTAAAGAAATTGTATTAAACAATTATTAACATAAAAATCAATCGAATCAAATTTTTGACTGAAATTCGTATTACAAAATAATTATTTACGTTATTATGTACTACACAATAATATACTACATAATTATTTACATAATGATTGAATGGTATTTTTGAGTTACCTGTTTTTTAATTTTGAAACAGAAAATATTTCTCTGATTTTTATCACGCATTATGACCATGAATTTAGAAATTTATATTGTTACGCGGGAAAGCGATCAGTTTGTGTTTTAAAAAAAATATTTATTTTACTTCTTAATCACCACAACATTTTACAATGTGCGCAATTTGTTACAATCGAATGTTCTCGCAATCCAACCCGAAACCTTAGTTCCGACTATCTTGAGTGTATATTATTATTGTCCGATGATTAATGTCCGATGGTTAATGTCGCGCGCGCCGGCCTGCTTCTTCTTTTATACTCTTGCTTATCTCTTGATTGCGTTACCGTTTTCGGCTTATCTTGTTTTCGACGTTTGGACCACGCGTTATCTTGTTTATACCGTTTGACCGGTGAGAATATCAGACCAGAAATATTATTACAACAAATGGTTTTATTTCACAAATTACATATTCAAAACAAAATTTAAAATAAATTATTAAATGCATATATATTTCTAAAGTCGTTACCATTATGAGAAAAATTGGATGAATATGATCATTTATTAAAATTAACAAGCATGTAATTAAAAATATAATAATAGAAATGCATTCATTTTCATTCAGATAATTATAAAATATTTCAGTGGTAAATAAACGGGACCAAAATATAATTTTACGTAGAACCTCAGATGAATCAGTACTGAATAATTGTTATTTATAGAAAAATCTTCATGTGTAACTAAAAAATGATTATTTTTCAACAATTAAATTCTTACATTTTTGTCACTCAAATCATTTGTCATTTACTTCAAATCGTATAAATTTTGTCTTTTTCCTTAAATATTAAATCATGTTCGATTTCAGCAATTTGAAATCTTCGATTTTACATACAACAATTAAGTAAATTACAAAATTAACAACTAAAAGAATACTAGCTTATTAAATCTCTGCTCGGTACTTTATCTTATTCTCTTATCTGCAATGTTCAGAATGTTCTGTCCTTGTTGTGCTGCGTAAGTTTCAACTTCAAATAACTGACCTGAAAATGCAACCCGAAGAAGCGACACAGCTTCTTCTTGTTTACTTTCGCAAACAGATTGCGCCCACGGCATTCTAAACAAAACTTTGTATGCATTAAATCGAGCGTTCTGTTTTAATTCGTTGAGTCAGTTTCACAGATTATTTCATTTTACTGAAAATTTGCTGATACGCTATACATTCTCTGCTTTAAATTATTTGTATGCAGAAGGTTTTTGCTAGTGTACTTAGCATATTATTTTTATACAGTAGCTTTCTTTCGATGTATTTGCCATACTGTTTGTATGCAACATGTTTCTGTCGATGTATTTGACGTATTGTATGCAATACAAATTTCCTTCAGTGTACATATTCTTTGTATACGGTTAAAGGTTATCTTACACAACTGACCGAAAATTAAATTAATTTTTGCCTCAAACATTTCTCTGACAAATTATGTGAAATGTCTAAAAAGTGATGAACGTTGCACTGAGTAAATTAGGCCCAGAGGAAAGTTATGTGGGAGGAAGATATATTTTTATTCAAGATAAATGATGACTCCGAAGATTCTGTTCCTCTACACAATTTTTATTCTGTTTCATACGCGTACGTGTACGAAGTCGCAATGCTGACTTTGTAAAAGCTTATGATCGCAGTTTCAGCGTTGGTCAGACCTCTATTTCAAAAACTCATTAAAAAAGGGAAAGAAGTATAAATACAGAAAGAAAATCGAGGAGGAGGAAACCTGGAGAACAGTTGAAAATTTCGGAAAAGGACAGACACAGCGGAAAAGAGTCATAAAAAGAAAAGGAAGAGCTTCGCAAGGTCTCGAGGGAACGTCCACATTATACAGACGTCAGTAGTCTTGCCAGTACTGCTTTGCTTCTTGCTTTGTCTGTACCTGATGCATTGTTGGAAAAAAGAGCAAGGGAAGAAACCATTTTATTTTAGGTTTTTGAGAATTTTAGAAATTGATGGTGTGGAAATCTATACATTTGGGAAGTTAGTGTTTTAGGGATTTAGCGATTTGGGGATATAGTGATTTGGGAATTTAGCGATTTAGGGGTCCAGGAATTTGAGAATTTTGAGACTCATGAATTTGAGGATTTAAAACTTTTCAAATCTAGGTATTTCGGAGTATAAGGATTTCAAGATTTAGGAACTTGAGCACCTGAAAATTTAGCTATTTGAGGGTCTATATGTATATTTGGGAATGCACAGATTTGTGGATGTAGGTAATGGGAATATAGGAATTTCAAGATTTAGGAATTTTGAAATCTGGGAATATAACAATTTAGCTATTTGAGAGTCTAGAGATATGAAGATGTAGGGTTTTGGAAATGTAGGAATTTGGAGATGTTAAAGATTTGAGGATGTAGGGATTCGGGGATTTTGGAAATAAAAATGTTTCTTTCCTTTCTTTGCTTCTTTTTCCAACAATATTGCACCTTATACAAACAAAGCAAGAAACACAAAAATTTGACTACCTACAGACAAGGCTGCTAACACTAGTTACTGGCATAAAATAGGCGCATCCTATGAGCTGACACTAACCAAACCCTATCAAGATCCTGCAGAATACGTAAAAAAATTAGAGAAGGTAGAAAAGAGAAAAGACATGCAAAACAATAAAAGTCACTATAGTACTATGGACGCCACAGTAACATCAATTTTATTCATTCGTCACTGAAGGACTGACTGATAAGTGATGATCGTTTTATCGAATTCACAAGTAGCAACACCGTATGCTAAAAGATAATAATATAAACAAAAGGTGACCTTTCGAGAGAACGTGGAGATCTAAAGCGTACTCAGTTTATTTTAATTTCTCCAACCTTTTTGGTAAATCTTATTAAAACAGTGTGACATCCCTCCTAAAGGTTGCCACCTTACGTTATTTCTGTGTTACCTCAAGAAGACCCAGTAGAAGTTTACGCATTCGAGTTGCAACAATGCTGTGGCTTTCCCTGGCTCGATACATCTCGATTGAAATAACGGCGTGAAAGACGTATTCAAAAACACGTCGAATCCAAAAGAGCCGGTTTCCGGTCGCGGACAACACCCGTCGGGATCACGCGAAGGCAAGGCAAGGAAATGGTTTCAGGGATCGACAAGAGAGGTGGTTCCTTCTGCTCTGGTGATGGAAGAAAAGCGGTAACCAGATGCAACGTAACGTGACGGAGCAAGAAAATGAACGGGAAGAATGAAAATGGAGGGAAACGTGAACGGAACTACGCTCCGGCGTTTTTCCATTTGGCAGTGGCAGTCGTTGAACGAGTCCCGGCTAATCCATTAGGAAAATTAAGCATGGGACAGGGTCTACTTATTCCTTACGGAGTAACGTGTCCTCCGTTTCTTTGTTAGTCCCGCCCGAACTGTCGCGAATCGTGGAATAAGAAATAAGGGATCCTCTTCTTTAAGTACGTAGCGCGGGGCTGTCGAGGAAAAGATAGCGAAAGCCGAGAACGGCAAGAAAAAGCACAGCCCCGGAAAAAGTGGATAAGATATCGGAGATGAGAGAACGAAAGGGAGGTGATAAATAGTTATTCTTCCACTTTTTCTTCGACTTTTTCCGTACTCTCGTATTTAGTCTCGGCAAAAAGGAATCTTCCTGAGAATTCGTGGTCCTGAAATTTTCGTTAAACCTATTCGTGTAAGTGGATTTCACTCGAATCCTATCGAAATTTATAGGTGTGGGTTAATTGGAACTCTAGTTCCTATTACGGTATTTAAATTGCCGCGAATTCCGAAACGTTTAATATGATTTGATACTACAATGTCACCACTAAATGCTAAATTACTGTGAATCTGTCAACTCTTTGTTGCCCTCTTCATTTTTGAATTCTAGTATTTTCTAAATTATATTAACTTGAATTTTCGGTAAATATTCTTCCACCGCTTTTATATTACTCTTTATGTATGAAAATTCATAAATACACAAAATAATCAAATTTCAATATTAAAAATATAGTATTTATAATTCTATGGGATTTGTGTAAATATAACAAATCTTTTAGGAGTATAAAATAATATTCTATTAAATATAGTCTTCTTTAAGGTTAATATTAAAAGTTTGTATGATTATTGATTAAATTAAAAAATTTTGTTCCAACCTCTAGATACCATTTCAGACTTAATATCTTGTAGACATAAATAAATATTTTTAAGAAATTTATTTCCAAATTTTATTAATCACAACTCAGCTCATGTATCTATCGTTAAGAATTGTGAAACACAATTCTTTGTGTTTCAAAAAATACAAATTATAAAAATATGAAAAATTATAAAATGTGAAATCATGTCCTTCTTTATAAAATATGAAATCATACTCAATAAATTATAAAAATATAAATAAAAAATAATATCGCATATAAGCTGAAGATTGTTTCGACTTTTACCATTTATAAAGTTGCATACTTTTCATAAATCATTGGCGTTTCAAAATTCAGAGAAAATGTAAGTCGACAGTTCCAAAGTTTGGAAACCCGGTAAAGAAATTTTAATGTTGAAAAGATAAAGTTTCTTGGCGAAGAGATTCCTAAATTTTCGGTAGAAAAGTTCTCAAATGTTCAAAACTCATTTCCGGCGCCATGTAACTTTCACTCACTTAAAAAATTAAAAAGGATTACTTGTCAAGGAGTCACAGCTTCTGAAACTAGCATCCAATTCAATTACGTGAGTACCTCCAAATTACCTACGCTTTGCTAGAACTTGCAAAAGTTGCGGCTAGTGAGATATGTTCGGAAGAAGAGGATATGTGTTTCAGCATATGAAACATGTTTGACTTTGTACTTAGCTAATGAAATTTTCTGGATGAATTCTGAGAAAATGATTTATTCATCGATCATGACTAAAATTGTTGAGCTTTATTAGAACGAGGAATCCATGTGTTATTTTAAACTATTCTCATTTTAAAATATTATCAAAATCAGATTTAATGTTAGAATAAAAATATAATCAGAAATGGTTTTCTTATTCAGTTTATTATTATAAATTCTTTGAAATTTTTGAAATTCGGAAATTTGGAATTTGGAAATTTTGCATTTTAGAAGTTTAGATATTTTATAGTTTGGTGATTGATAATTTGGAAAGTTAAAATTTTGAAGATTTAGTAATTTGATAATTGTGTAATTTTAGAAGTTAGAAATTTGTAAAGGTAATTTAATAATTTGATAATTTACAAATTTCTTAATTTACTAGTTTGCTTACTTGTTAATTTTCTCATTTTCTAATTTGGTAATTTAAAAATATAATGATCTGATGACAATAATTCAGATAACTAGAAAAACATTTTCATAATATAGTACCTCGATAATTCGTGCATTTATAAATTTGATACTTCCAACATTCCAAAATTAACATACCAGAAAATTGATTACGTTAATCTTAATTTGTAGTATTAATAAAACAACGTGTAAGATATGAAACGAAGCAGAACGTCAGAATAAGAGGATGAAGATACCTCAGAAGCTCTTGAAGGAATCGATAGCATTGGATTACTTAAGAAACAAGAATCAAATATCTGTTGGAGTTGTTTCCCCTTCTTAAGTTAGCAAGATATCGAGTTCGACCACCGACTCTTCGACAAGTTTCGACATTCAATTGGTTCGACGTCTCGACGATATACGTGGTGGTCGGTTGTTTAGCCCCGAGCTAGCACGTGGATGGTTTTAGAATGCAATTCTTTCGAAATTGGTTTCAGGTTTCCGCGAGATTGCCTCGATTTAGGATGAATTGTGTCGCGACTGCCTTAAGCCACGATCTGCTGTACGCGGCACACTTTCGGATTCGGTTTCAACGCCGAAAACTTTCCACGAAACTCGACAGACTTCAAATCCTACGGCAAGATCGGATTATTCTTATATCTGTAGTTGTATTCTTCTCCCTTTTGTTTCATCTTGTTCCGGTTGATCTTTACTTCCGCGACCTATGAGAGAAAGAACAGCGAGTTAGTTCTGTAATACTTGAACAACTAGTGTCAAAAGTACACTGCTGTTCATACTTTTTGTTGCGCGATGTAGAAATTTAATTATGTACTATATTTAGGAACTAAATGGTTGATGGATCTATAATTTTATTTATTTAAAATATTCGTGAGGTTGGTTACCCACAGATTACGTGATAATTACTACGTTATACATACAATTTTATTCATTTCAAAAATAACATCTACATAAATAACGTAGAACAGGGTAACAGAAAGAGATTAATACTCATTCATAAAACTTGTGTTGTATGACCAAGCATAATCTTGCCTAAACTAAATATTTGCAATACCAAGTCATCCAATAACCACAAAGCTTCAAAAACATATTACGCATGTTACTTATTGTTAGTCATGAGGACTAAGATCCCCTACGGGAATAACGATATAATCCCTGAGGGCAAGACTTAGTCAGAAAGAAGCCCCTAATCGTTAAGTCATGGTCTTACGCCATTGTGGCCTTGTTCGAGATTGTAATTAGTTGACCTTCGGAGTGATTTAATATTGTAATAAATAAATCTTTTATGGTAATTGTTAAATTTGCGCGCCTGTTTATAATTGCAGGCAGTGACACCTAATCGTATTATTGTAATTGAAAGTGTCTTTTTGAGTGAAAGTAGATGTAAAGGGTGTTAGCGAGTTGAAGCGTACAAATGTGAAAAATAAACCTATAAAAATCTCCATACTTTCATTCCCAGAAACGGTAATCTTTTCATCCGAATCACAACATTTACGTGTGTTATAAAATGTCAAATCCATCGCATGACAAAAGTTGCCTATACAATAATATAGTATACGAAAGTATAAACTCAGGAGACGTCACTGCTTCCCCATTTGGGTAATTACCTGGCAACTCTAGTTATACCTATTAGCTCTATAGAAAGAATTCAATGATGCAAAAGAAACTCCTACTCTTGCCGTTAAGCAATTCATCTTGTATGACAGTAGATAACCCTAGGGATCAACGTGTCTGAAAATCCAATAATTAAAAAACAGTGAACATGTCCGTAGAGTAAAATATTCAGCGATTGGTATTTCGCGCCTTCACGCACCGGCATCTCTATTCAATGGATGTTCTATGCTCTTTAAAAATGTGATTTACGAGCCACGGTTAAACTCGAACACACCAGCAGCAGCGCGTTACGTGAATCTTCATTTTTCTTCGGTTGCATCTTTTGATTCTTGAAGCGTGACATTCCGAACGCATCTGCTGCACCGGTGCACAGAAATTCTGTTTCTGGAGGAGTGTTGACAGATAGCTTAGGTGACAGTTGGCACCTATCACCTCGTGAGACGAGCTGCATAATGATTTGAAGTGTGTGCACTCGTGTTGTTTCTACAGAGTCTCCGACGAGTGTCTGTCCGCGCGTTCTGCTTCAGCCCCGTCGTGTCTGCATTGTTTATGCAGGCGGAACAAAGTGCATGGTCAACACAACGTTACGAGGAGAGAGTGTCTTAAGTGCATTCAAATTCTGTTCTGAAGAAGTTGCACTCGTAAAGGGACAAGCAGCTATTCGCTTGAAATTCTCAACCATTTTCTGCCTTATTTACTGTTGCACTTGCTTACCTTAAACGCTGGAAATGGTTGAACAGAAAATCGATAGCTGAACATTGACACAGTTTGTCCTCCTGTTTTTACCGCCATTACCTGTACTTTATTGCCTAATAGATTTTTAAATAACTTATTAATTTATGTGTTACATTTTGTGGTTTCTTCTATAATTTAAATCAATTGTGCAGGTTTTGTTTCGTGAGTAAACTGAATTGTGCAATTTGTTATACATTTAAATTTATAACATAAATTATATATATATGTAAATTTCTTTCATAATTCAGGTAAAATATATGCACTATTTTTTTCGACAATTTAAATAGGTTATGTGCTATAAATTTTTCTATAATTTAAATTAACTATAATGTGCAATTTTTTCTATATTTAAAATTAAATGTATCGTACAATTTTTTTTTCTAAAAAATGAATAAATTATGTTGCTTAATTTCTTTTGCAATTTATATAAAATATATAAAATGTGATCTACAATTTTGTGAATTTATTAAGGTCTAAATTTCAAAACTTACAGATAACCAGATTTTAAACATAAACTTCAGTATTTCAAAGTTTCTAAATTTTCAAATTTCTGAATCTTTCAGTTATTACACTTGTAACTTGATAAATTTCGCAATTTTTCAAATTCTCAATGTCTCAATGTCTCAATTTCTCAACTTGCGAATTTGCTTTAAAACACATTAATTACCTACCGCTTTTATATAGAACAGTAAATTATACATTTCTGAGCATTACTATATTTGTATGGTTACTACTAAGAAGACACAAGATGTGAACATAATATTTGTATCAGATTTATTAATCTTATAATTTTAATAATTCTAATAAATTCTAGTTACATTCTTGATACAGAAAGATGCATTATTTATTATATTACATAGAATTTAATAAAAACTAATGAACGCAAGTAAAAAACCCGTAAGATACTTTAGCAATCGTTAACGAGAGAGCTTCAAGATTTCTCGTTTCATCGACTAATTCGATAGTCCGCGAGATCAGTCAATATATTACTCAATTATGTACAGTTTCATAGATTTTCATTGCAGGTATTAATTAATCCATCTCTAGCACAATCACGTCAAACTGTCATATCTGTATTTCAGTTGGTATTTTCCCTGATAATTTAGCCCTCTATTGGAAGTTCTCTATTGAAGTTCGGGGTAATAACCTCATTAATTGACACTTGTTATCAGCGTCAAATTTTACTCTGTTGATTTCCAAACTCTAGGCAAGGCCAGGTATTTTCAATACTTGTGATATGATCATAAAAAGCCTAGTTTTCCTTGAGAAATTAAATATAAACGCAAAAGAAAATTCATTGACAGACTGTTTTTTTGTTCAAGAAAATCGAATTTCAAAATTCTTGGAGGTATTTGTTCAAAAACTTATTTTCGTTGCACAAAGGAAAATTTTAATGACTTTTTTTTAGTCATTCTCTTGTTAATCGAACAGTAATAACTTTTATGAATGAGGGATAGAGGTCTCTAAACTCAATAAGAGAGCTATTTAGTGACACATACAAATACATAATAAATTACTAGATCAATAAATTAAATCAGAATCTAGTATATATATGTACACATTTGGCTAACATCTAATTGCAATTTTGCAGACATTCGACATTAGCGTAAAATTATGTAAGGTTAATGTACATGTATTAACTGTGAAATTAACTGTGTATATGTAGTAACTATGAAAACGGAGTACAATAGCTAGATATATTAATATTAGGAAAAACTAGATCAATATTAGTTTAACATAAATTAATATAAAGCAGATTAATATAAATATTAAGTATTACTGTTATATTAGCATTGAAAAAGTCTACGGTTAACAATGTACGTAGAAAACGTTTAAAAAAATATAATCATTGAAAATGAACTACAATTCTCACATAATCCTAGAAGCTGTTTCATTGCGTTTGTTATTTTATTTCCATGCGTTTTGCGATAAAATATATTCTGGAAAAGAAGATATTTATAGTACCTATTTGGTACTATACATATATTATGCAGGCTGATTCTGGGAAGTGGGATAGGATCCTGTTCTTTTTTAAGTAAAAAGAGAAGAAAAAAGTTGAAAAGGATCATATGATATAATACGTCCTTTTCTATGACCTTATCTTCTATGTGGATGCATATAATTATCCCTTAACTGTAACACTGCAGTATGAAACGATCCCAGCGAATTTAACGTCAATTTTAACTTCTATGTCCTGAAAATCTAGATAAATATACTTTCGAAACATCAATATTTTTACTGCTTCTTTTCTCAAACTTTTATGTTTCAAGAGTGTTCAGCTTAAAATTAACGAAGAAAATTTTGAATTTTTTTACGAAAACCGATAATTTTTCAATTTTTTCGTTTCTGTATTGTACATATTTTAACAATTAACGTTAAAATCACTAAAATCAATTTTAAAATATGTTAAAACAACTTTCAAAGATTATTTATAATTTTTGTAAAGTTAAAATGACTAACTTCTGTATGAGAAATATTTTTAGTAACTGGGGTCTTAAACGTCCCAGTATACTAGCTATTCCGACGAATTCGGGCCGTTAAAATAAAATTGCACTTTATTCTGTAATGCAAGCCATTTATTTTGTTAAATGAATCAATTCCGATTTTTTCTAGAAAAAATTGTTATTGTACAATTTTTATTCTTCATTTATTGCCCTCAATAGAATATAAATCTATTTTAGAGAATTGCGTGCTATGGTTTTGCAAAATTATTATTCTTTATGCAATTTATAATTGCATGAAGTTTTAATAAAATTGGTGTTTTAAAAGTCATGAGGTTCTCTTTGTAAATAAATTTATAATACAAAATGATAGATCTTAGATTCTTTATTTTACATTACAAAAATAATCAATTTTTTTTTTCAAATAACTTCTATTGAGATGAACTATAGTAATTACTTTAAGTTTGATCTATTATTGATTTTTTTACTTCATTTTAAAAGTAACCAGTCATTTAATGTTTCTCGATCTAATGGTAATGAAAAGTCGTTACTGTTGGATTTATTTGTCCAAGCAGTAAGATACCAAGTTGATTCCAAGAAAAACAGCTTCTAAAAGTTTCAGATGAAACAAATGGACTCTGCAGAAAACAACTTTCATAGCATGTTGTGGTTCAGTGATAAATGTTCTGTTATAAAAGAAGAGGTTACGAGTTCAAATCTCACTGCAGTCACTTCTCAAATTTTTTCTTCTTACTGTTTTTATACAGATACTTATATATCCACTTATTAAACTTTATTTTACAATCCAATAAAATTAATAAAATTAAGATACGATTGACTTGTCAACCTATGTTTACTTTTTTACTCAGTTAGGTAATATACAGGGTGGCTCACCACATTTTGCCATCTAGATTTGCGTCATTATTATTACTCATAGCAAACAATGTTTCAGATGAAGTTGAATGGTTTTGAAAGGGGCATATACTGGTGGTATATTCTTTTTGTAGGTGGACGTGTAAAGGACGTATGAAGGTCGTTAATGTTTTTCTAAATGGAATCATATATTTTTTATTGCATCAACTGATACTCCATCATATTCTTTACAAAAAAGTATTAATCTATACATGTGAAAAAATCATTAGTTTAGGAGACATTTTAATTCCAACTTGATAGGAAATCGTGACTCTCTGGTCAATATTATGAATTGCCCTAACTGAACAGCAAATGTTTTTCTACATGCTTTGAGAGATCACGTGTCACCGAATTGTGAGTTTTTGTTTTTTTTTTGTTACGCAATAACAGTGAAATTTAGTCTCTGTTACGTCTCTAACACGGCGAGTACGATGATACGGTGAATTATCACTTCATAATAAATCATTCTAAAGAAGAAAAGGTAGACATGTTAACAGTTTATTTTGAAGCTCTGGAAAGTGCTACATATGCAGAAAGATTATATACTACGGAATGTTAGTATGTCACTAATTTCTCGATTCAGAAAGTGTTCTGATGCAAATGGTCGCCACATTGAACCTTTTCTGTAAATAGATATTAAAATTAAAATATCCTCTAAACTAATGATTTTTTCACATAAATACATTAATACTTTTTTGTAAAGAATATGAAGGAGTATCAGCGGATGCAATAAAAAATATATGATTCCATTTAAAAAAATCATTAATGACCTTTATGTCCTTTACACGTTCACCTACAAAAAAAATATACGACTAGCATATGCCCCTCTCAAAACCATTCAAATTCATCTGAAACATTGTTTGCTATAAGTAATAACAATGACGCAAATCTACATGGCAAAATGTGAAGAGCTACCTTGTATACAATTTATATACGATGAATGTATACAACATAAATACTGATTGGTTTTTAGAATACCTTGTATTATTCACAGTACTTGATAATCAATAAAATTATTTATGAATGGACTGAAATATTGTTCATTTCTATTTTTGTAAAAAAATGTCCCAAAAACTTGTTCACATTAACGTATCTGAAATCTCATTGATCACAAACACATCGTACCGAGAAATACTATGTCTGTCATTAAGGGTAATATTTTCGAAAAGCTTCTCGCTAAATATTCAGCGGACGTGACGGTGAAAATGTTACGGCACGTAACGTCGTTGTTGGCTATGCGGCGTCTATGCTAAGAATTTCGCCGCCTATTTACCCGGTTATTTGCTCTATAAAAGGCAGGCTCGTTTGTTGTTGCCATAAGTTCGACGTCGTTACCGCAACCTAACAGTAGGTATATCAATATTTGGCTACAGTGGACGTGGCAGTGCCTGTTTCCGTCGTTGCTTCATTATTTGCTCGTGTTTCTGCCACAATTAGTAATGGAACGGTCGTGAGTTAGCCAAGCTCACGAGTTACAACGCAAACAGTCCAGCAAACGTATTTAAACCGCCTGAGCATGGTTGGCTCACCAATGGGAATAGTTGAGACTCCAGTCTTATAATCCTGTACCATGATTTAACTTCAGTATCATTTGGACAGTTTCAGCAGATTGAGATCCATCTGCAATCCATCTAATTCCGGATGGATGACTTCTTACAAACGCTATTCAGATGGTTACCCGCGGTGGATTATAATTTAGGTTAAGTTGCAACACGAAGAGTGGTTGAGTTCTTAGATTGAAATGATGGTAGTTTGAGTTGTATGCTTGAAAATATCAATTATTCTGAATTTTTTGTTGACTAATATTCAAGAATATTAATATCGAAGAATATTAACTTTAATAGAACGTACATTTCTCATGCTGGTTGTGATTTAATTATTATAGAATTTGTTATTAGTGATGTGTTGTAATTTTGTTATGTGCATATGGAACTATTAGGTGGAGTCGGAATGTAAATTTTTGTCGTGTACGGAGTTCAGAAATTTTTTAATTTGGTCATTTTGGAACTTGGAGTCGGGCACTTGCAAATTTGGAGATGTAGTAATTTGGTAATTTGAAAATTTGGAAATTTAAGAACTTAGAGATTTAGAAATGTAGAAATATGGAAATTTGGAAATTTGAAATTCTGTAAATTTGATAATTTGGAAATTTGGAAATTTGGAAATTTGGAAATTTGGAAATTTGGAAGTTTGGAAATTTAAGGATTTAGAAATTCGAAGATTCAGAGATGTGGAAACTCGTATATTTGTAAACATGTGAAATTAATACTCAAATTGATACTGAAAATGTATAAATACAAAAAGTTTCAAATTTTATAAATTGTAAACTTAGCAATTTGGTAATTTGAAGATTTCAATACCTTTAAATGCAAAAATTTTTGAATTATGTAAACTGTGAATTTGATAACTTTTGGTAACTGTTTCAGCTATAAGCGAACATAAAATATTACCATGATTCCCAAATTGAGCCTCAGACCAAAGTTACTTAATAAATATTTCAAATGAACGTGATAAAAAAGATCAAAAATCTTTGTCAAATATAATCTTCACATGTATTTATGTTCAAAATGCAATTTTTGAAAGCTAGGTTACACCAATTGCCTGTGGAAAAATGTTTCGTTTGAAAGTTTCTCCACTTTGGGTTCGCTTACTTGTTTCCGTTACTGTATCGCACATCCTGAATTAACTTTGTGCCTGTAGTTTGAGAGTGGAAACAAAGTAAGTTATTCGGTTAAGTTAAGGTTTACTTACGAGTTGTTTCTTTAGGTTTATCTTCGCAACAACTGGGTGACAGAATGGCGGTTAGGAAACAGTGTACCCACACGCAATTCTTAGAACATGTTTATACATGATTTTCCGGAATTAAATTGTCGTTTCAGCAATCAATTAAAAGTTGTACATATTTATCAAAGTATTATTATTAAAATATTAAAGTACTATATTTCTTTATTTTCCACATTGCATCTGCTTATTAACGTAGATTAATTCTTAATTGATATAGAGATTGCAACTTGCATAAATTTTACAGAAGGTTTGACATATGATTAATATACATTATATGCATATGTTGTAAAAAAAGAAAACAAGTATTTTTATTGACTTAATATGAAAGGCCACTTTATTGTACTATCATTTATTTATTTTAATATGTAAAAAGATTGTTATTGTTTTAATTTATGTTTCATAGAAACGGAGGTTAGACATTGGATACAAATGAATGTTTAAATATAATATTTATTTCTTTATTACAAAATTAATATTGGTAAATTTGACAAATTGATAAATTTCCTATTAGGAAAAGACGTAGCAATAACGAATTATTAAGTGCACAGTAAACGTTGCGAAATAGCAACTGTTTTATATGGACGAAGAACGCTTCGTAGTCTTTGACAATTCAGCAAAATGGCGATTTCACATTTCAAATTACACAAATTAGTGAAAAACTTTTGCCAAAATACATGTTAACTTTTATCGAGATAAAAAATTGTCCTATAAGCTTTTTCTACTTCAGTTTCAAATGAAAAATAACAGAAAAATGGTCATAAAACGTTCATAAATCTAACGTTAAATATTAGCTATTTTCAATTGTGTTAACAAAAACAATCGCATTATCGTCGTCCACGAGTTAGCGAATGCTATAACACAGCCACTCGGAATTGCTATTTTTCTCCGTTGTTTTTACACATTCTGACAATTTCGCCTTTACCATTTTCCACGGCAATCGATTAATCTCCCGTCCAGTTACTAGGGTTATCCGAAGAGACAGAAGCGAGAGTGGCGAGCAACCAATTTCGCGGTGGAAAAAGTTTAATTACACTCGAGGCTGGGGACATATTCTGGTGTAAACAGCTGTCTACACGTCGGTACAACAGAAAGACAGCCGGACAGGCTTGTCTCCTCGCTAAATTCTTCCATGGAAGTGTAACTTCAGCCGAGATGCAACATTCGCTTGATCACCAAATGTTGTACCGTCATTTCCACTCGTTCTCTGATGCTTCTCTGCTTTTTATCCTGTACAGATCTACTGGTCGACTCTCGAGGTGGAGTTTAAATTGGTGCGCTTTCTGCCGGCAATCAAAGTCTAATCAAACTTTAACGAGAATCACAAATGCTCCCTGGACTCTCGTCCAGTGCGGGGATTTAACGCGATTCATTCTCCGGCAACAGCTGAAGATAACAGTGGATTTATGATTCTCTTTAGGAATTTTAACTTACTCATTTCAACTTCTTTTAATATTATTATCTGTATAGAGTATGTGTGTTTAAATGATCGGATACTGGATTTGTGATCGCTTTTTAAAACTAGAAATTGATCTTTTTTGTGAGTCTTTAGAAGCGTCATTTGGATGTATAGATTAGTATTGTACTGTAATGATACAGTATTCTAGTATGTTTTGTTTTTTGTTTATTTCCGGGGTAAACGTCTTTATACATAAATAAATAAATATCGAGAAGGTTATTTTTCATTTAAAAATTTACATATCGGATTTTACAAATTTGGTCTTTCGGTGACCTATGGTTGAAAATGTTACAAAAGAACGAAGAATGTTATATACATTTTTCCATAATATTTTAACGGATTAAATACTAATACTACTATACGTTTGGCTGTTTCTTGTTAGGAGTTCTGTCTTAGACAAAATGGCAGCAATTTTTCACATGACACGAACAGCTTTCGAATTTACGAAACAAGAAAAACATTCTAAGAAAATGCAGCGAATAAAGTTAATATTTATAGAAAATTTAATGTTGACAACAAATACTGAAATGTACATTTATTTCAGAATTACTCATTTCAAACTTAAATTCAATTAAACGAAATTATGTTTCAAACGAAACCTTATTCTCACAAAATGTTTTTAAAACCGTTAAATTATACGTCGTTGCATTAATTAGGAAGAAGCTTGGCGCTTTCGAAATTATTCACCGTGGTCATATTTTCGTCATAAGCTCGATTTAATTCATTCTGGAACACCGTTTTTTTTTCGAGATCGTTAAAATATTTGGGAAAACGTTCATATCGCATTATATTTTATGCGATTTAATTTCAAAACGGCGACCGCAACGAATTAAATTCAGTTAAAGAGAAAATGTAAATGTAATAGGCACAATTGAAAGAGAACATTTCTGCGCTACTATTTCTGTGTTATTTAATTTAATTCCCTGGCGTGCTGCCGTCGACTGGATACAATGGCGTCCCTGTTGGTCGCGGACTTTCAGTTAATAATAATTTCATATTTCCTGCGTCGTTTCGTTAAGGACATAGAAAACGTTCGAATGTTCATTTAACGTGGGAAATGGAATTTACCGGGGTACACGTAAAACCGATTTGTCTGATATACACGCGAAAAGAATTATTCCGTTTGGCTGTGTGTGTCCGTGTGTAATTTTCTGCTTCTTTCCCGTCATTTCGTTTGCAAAGTCGCTAATTACTCTTTCCAGAATCGTAATTCCGTTTCGATGGAACACGTCTGTTTCAACTGTTGCGCGACCATGCAACGGTCGTTTTTCTTTTTTTTTTGGCGAAACAGCAAGAAATTCATGCTTTCTGTAGTTTCGTTTCTTTTTTTTCTACTACTTTTATTCTCTTTTTCTGTTCCTTTTTTTCCCAAGGAGCATTAAAACGTAAATGCAGCCGGAACGAGCGTGCTGTTCGGGCTATAAACGGTCTCCCGCTTGAAACTTAAACGTTCCTTCCAGCGCATAAATTCGAGAAGCTGGTATTAGTCAAATTCTCGAGTTGTTTCTTGGTTTCAACATCCGAATGAATAAAAAGTGGTGGGTTAATCGAGCGACTGGAGCAGCGCGCTCTCAATACGGAATTCTAAAGCTTGGAAAGATTTTTATGGACTGCTTCCATAATTTTCTGCGAATTTATCTCTTATTTTCACGCCTTCGTTGTAAATTTAAAAAAATTCTGATCATGTTTATTTCAAAACGTAAAAATTTCCACAAGTGGATACAAATATCGGATATAAATAATGGGCAATTAATCAGCACCATTGATGAAGAAATAAAAATAAAAAAATATGCAAATTTATATTTTTACATTTATACTTTCATTTTTAAATTTTTTAAACAAAAAAAAGGTATAAAAATTTGTATTTCTGTTTTTGTATTTATATTTATATTTATATTCTTTTTATCTTTTTATATATTAGTCTAAAAATAAACAGAAATTAATGCTAATATTTGTTTCGATGCTTGAAATTTCCAGTTTGAATATTTATTCTAAATTATATTTGTTGCTCTTTATCATTTATTATCGCTCATAGTAAATCCAAAGGCAAAATTCCTTAAATCTTTTGAAACTTCGAGCATTTATACGACTGAAATGACATATAGAAAAGCATTTGAATACGATATATTAAAGCTTGTAATCCCTCTTTTAATCTCCATCTGTTTCCGTGCGATCAGTTTTGACCGATTTAACAACAGTTGCCTAAGTAAAAAAATCACTTTTGACTCTGTATTTTTATATCTCACAATAAATGATCGCAGAAATAAATGGATGTTATTGGAAAGCTGAAACATTCGCTATTGAATGCTTTCACTAAAATTTCAATGAAGAACTCTTTTATATCGTACTTCAAAAAGTCCCTCTTCCCTTTTTAATTAAACTTTTGTTTTCTGTAAAACATTGATTAAACCACTGGAACGTGTACACTTTCTCACAATTGGTTACCTTAAAAAACTGTGTAAAACGATGATTCTTTTAGATCTTTATTGTGTAGTTAACATTTGAAGCGTAAAAGGAGCTGCAGAACTGAGTATTCTAAAATGTACCATTATTTATATTGTTCGTTCACTGTTTCCTGTCTGCTGTGTTCTACTACATCACTGTATTCCCTACACGGCCATTTTTCCTCTGGCAACTCTGACTATATATTTGAACTATTTGCCAATAATGCACCTTGAAGAGACAATACTACATTTCAAACAAGATTGTGTATTCGTGTTCTCAAATTTCGTTTGCCCATCCTTTTTTCAATACCTTCAAAATAAACAGTTATGTGCGTGACATAAGCTCAATTGTTTGAACGTGTTTACTTTGCCGACCTTTGGGCGAGACACACATTAACTTTGCTCTTCCACAGAAGTCTGTAGTCATTCTACAGAAATGGAATCCACAAATTACCATCACGCTGGGATGAGCTCATTAGCAAATTGTTCAGAACAAATATTCAGAAACCAATTGAAGATGTTTTTTTTTCAGTTCAGACAGAATTTTTCGGTAGAACCGTCATATTTTTTCTTACAATTAGTGTCACTATCAATTATCGATGTTTAAGAAGTAATTTCAGTTTTTTCATTTAATACAAAAATGCATAGAATTTTCCAACAGATCCCATATTGGGGTAATAGAACATTTTCCTTGGCGCACTATTAACAAACATCAATGTTCCAAAAATTAACAGGTTTTTTTAATTCTTAAACGAACGGAATTTTCCGATAGACAATATACATATATGTACATATACATATTTATTTTATTTTTTTTTATTTCCAGAATGAATAGAATTTTCCAATGAACCTGATATGTATGTAGATAATAAAATAATTTCCTTTTTGCGTCCTTAACAGTCATCGATGTCGGAAAGTTAATATCAGTTATTTTTTTTCTACTTCTGAGATGACAATAATTTTATGGTAGACTTACTGTAAGTAACAAAATAATTTTCTGGTCGCGTCATTAACAATCATCGACGCACCTAAAAATGCCCAATTAATCGCTAACGAATAATCCGGCCAGCTAACAGTCAGTAAACACGCCGTGAAACGAAACCAAACAGCCTTATTGATACTTGTCGTGTAAACATTTTCATGCAAACACCAATTAGCAGTTGCTATCGGCGCTCGTCACGTACGTTCGTTCGTTTCGTTCGACGCTGAAAAATCGTATCGCCTCGGCTTGGACGAAGCCAAGCGGAGCAGGCTTTAATAATTTACAACGCTTACGCACCGGACAAAATTTACAACGCGTAACATCGAAGCGGCTAGCTTTACTCCCATTAAAGCCCAAAGCGACTGCGGCTCCTAACGGCTGATTTACGATTCACCCCCTGCATTGGCGCGTGCATACGCTTTCACGCGTCTGCACGCACGCACCTGCAAGCTTCCACGTGCTCAGCCAGTCAAAGCGGACGAGTTGCCAGCGCAATGCATATTGAGAGAGGCCAATGCAAGAACGTTCGTCTAATTATATACGTACACTGACTGAACCGTAATAGCATCATAATTGACATACCTTCGTTAATTATCGTCTGCTTATTAAGTTTACCTGTCCCCGATACCGCCACGCTCTTACCGCCCTCGTTCAACGGGAAGGGCATGGGCGAGAATAATGACGCGGTCGAACACAAGCCTCTATTAGAGCTATGCGGCCACCACCAAATTTTGGTTACCTCTAATATTTCCCTATTTGATGTACAGTTATTCACATTAATATTCGACCAGTGTAATACCTCTGTATTTGTTAGTGTATATAGGAAAGGATGATTCATATAGCATAATGCTTATTTCATAAAAACATAAATAAATTATGGATTAAAAATATGGAAAGAATTTCTTTTCAACTATAACATTTCGGTGAGTAATGCATTTTAAACAGGTTGTCGCATTTTCACGTCACATTAATGTTCAGATATTTTATGAAAAATAAAGAATTTACAAAATGCTGAGAAAGCTACAATTTTAATATTTTGTTGCAAATCCGTTTATTTAATAACCTCATGTAGTCGTTTGAGCACATCAATTTTTTTTTTAATATTCTGAAAAAAGAATTCTTTTAGTTTCCGAAAAGAAATCGATATTTTTATAAGTTCTCACAGGATATATCTTGAAAACAGTTACTATAATTCTCCATTTAATTAAATCTGCAAAGTAAAAAGTATTTTTAAATACCGAATATAAAAGTATTTTATTGTTAAACATATGTGCTCATTTAAAACTGCTATTCTCCATTTATTGAAAACTAATTTTTTATTAAAACAAATTGCATTTACTATCTATATGGTAGTTTTATTTTACTTTATACATATAAGCGTTAGAGTTCATCACTGAAAATTCATCACTACTGTCCATTTATTTTTAATCGCGGTTATATGGTATACTAACGCGAATTCGTTTCGCTATTATATTCCCTAAACCACATCATTATAACAACATTCTAGACGTCGTTTATTTGTAACGAGAAAAGATTCGATTAACTTATGCGCAATTGTATACTCCTATAGGAGTTTTTATTGGCAATGGTACTCTCACCGCGAGGCGATACACGCATTAATGCATCCGTCCCCATCTAACGGCAATTAATGTTAACTTTTACGTCGCCATTAGGTATCGCCTCGCGTTCGTTTCTTCTAAATTTTGACGTTTTACATTTCACGTACTTGAACCGTATATAAAATTCTTTCCTTGAATAAATCTTTTCGTTCTTGATAGATTGCGTCACTTCGGCCACGGATTTTCTTCCACAATTTTCGTTCGAGGAACGAAATGCCCACGCGACAGTTCGCTCGAACACCGAGTATAGAACATTTGTAAAAAAAAGATAGGCGAACACTCACAATTTCTTGAATTTGTTGTATGTTATGCATATGGAGATGTATTTGTCAAACATGTACGTGTCATACATAATATGCGAGTCATAACAGGTGTATGAAACTAGGCTGTTTGGCAAACCACTTGTCAACCCAAGAGTTGGGGCGTGTTGAGATCAACCAAAGGTAAAAGAAGTTACGCTTATTCCCACCGTGAACACTTTCAGCGTTATATTTCAGCAAATAAGAATAACAAAGACAATCACGCAATTCATGCTATTCAAGATGTTCACTCACTCTGAAGATATTAGTTGACTGTCATTGTTTTTGACATAACAAGGGACATCACCCAATTGATACACACCGATTTTTATGAAATTTTTATGTTTTAGAACTCGAAAAAATATTTGATACGTATTTTCTTCATCGGCAAACATCCACTCTGAAGTGGTGAAAATAATCCTTAAAATTGGGGTTGAAAAAATTATTTTCGCAAATATCTCGGGAACTATTAGGCCTAAATAAAAAATTCAAAGTGCAAATTTTTCTGCCTTTTCACGCGCCAACTCATGGGTTAACATTGGTAAATAGCATTGATATGGGAAGTACAGTTATTTCGAAAGAGTTAAAGGAATTCGAAAATTTTGAAAATTCTCATGACAATTATAAGCAAACACTGAAACTGTGCTGACTCGCGCACGTTTATCCGAAAGAAATTAATCTTGGGGATAATATTTGAGAATGAGTCCGAACGGTTGACTCGAAGACGTCCTAAACGGTGGACTCGTGAAAATGACTAAGTACGTCGCAAATGACTCGTGAAATTTCTAAGTCCGACTTAGGTGACTTTATTTGAGATTAACTGTTTAAGTCCGACACGGTTGACTTATTTTCTTGTTCTTTTTAGTCCGACTCGGATGACTAATGTTGGGATTCTGACGAGACGTTCCGTCGTTACTTCCTCGAAACGTCGGAAGTGCAAGGAGGCATGCTGATTGGTTCTCATTAGAAACGTTGATTTTCCAATCAACATGCCCCTTGACTTGGGCCCACCCTCTCTTGCGCCCTGAGCGCGCCTTTTTTGGAAAAGGGTGGGAAAAAATACCGATGAGTACGGGAGGATCTCGAAGGCCGGCAACGTCGGGGTTTTTCCCTCCAGGTGACACGCACGTTGTCCTAAAAAGTACCGCTAGGACGGAACCGAGGCCCATCCTCGGTGACCCTTCGGGAAAAACCCTGTTTATGACGGAGTAGTTATTGAAGACTAAATGAAACTTAGAAATTCTAAAGGCATTGTTCGAAAAAATGTAAACTAAATTGCCGTCGATGGCTAAAAATCTGTCTTTCAAAAATAACTGTTGGACCCGGACCCATCATAAACTACCTACGAAATCCTCGCGTATTGTGTTCCGTCGCACGTTCGGAACAGAAACAAATTGTGAAATGTTATTTTAGACAAACTATAATTTATATCTATATTAGAAAGCATATAATCCGCTTTTTGCAAAATGTATGAGCAAAAATGTATGAGCGATTTTTCAGTAATAAGAGTCAAGAATGTAATTCAGTCCTATTGGTCTGAGCAGTGGTTGACCGTATCTACTGATTTTATAATCCGTTCTATATACCGGATGTCATAGTTTTTCATCGCCAAAGTTTACTAACATTTCATACGTAAAAATAAGAAAGATTTTATATTAATATAGAGTTTAAAATACTTTATTAAAAAGTTATAACAAAACCGAATGAGTTTGAACTGTTTTATGACACACACAGCATGTCTCAGCTTTGTACGTAAAACTTTATCAGCATGTTCTATAAATGAAAATTATAAAATAATGCTACATAAATGCGGGTTCTTAAATGTTATAATGAGAAGTAATGAGAAGTACACCAAATAATAATGAACGATTCTTTCTCAATACTCCATACGAATAACTTTCATATTTTCAACTTTCAAATTTTTATTTTTTAAAATAACTTTTAATGCATTCAATGATCCATGTTCATATAATCATTTTTTCTTACTTTTATTTAAAGTGCATGTTAATAAAGTTATACGGTAAAAATTGATACACTCGGTGATATCGAATGACAGAAAATTCTGTTATCATTTCGTGTTTGTATTGTAACTTTTTAATGAATTATTTGGAATTCCATGTTCATAAAACATTCTTTTCTTTATTTTTACGAATACAATGTATTATTAACACATAACGGTACAAAACTGGGACAGTTTTATTTCTCATAATACTGTCTTTATAGTGTTATCTAATTATAGTTTTCGAAAGTAAGGAACGATATCAGTAACAATTGTGTTTATAATATATATTTTCACGTGCAATTAACGGCAAATACTTTGAAAACGAAATGGCATCCCGCTCGAATAACGGACATTACCTGTTCAAAGTTTAGAGCAAAAGGAAACAATGCCTGGTGAACAATAAATTTAACAGCGACGTTCGGGCGAAATTGGAGTCTTTATAGCGCAAATGATCGAGTAGAAAGGAGATCCTAATTTCCAAATTTTCAAATACTCGAATACGGAAATTGCCAGATTATTTATTTCTGAAACACTTTAAAGTTCTTGAAATTTTCTAAAACTTAAAAATATCAAATTTTTAAACTTTGAAACCTCTAAATTCTCATGTTTCAAATAACTACATTTTTAAATTCTACTAAAGTCACAAATTCTCAAATTTTCAAATTTTCAAATTCTTACTACTCAAAATTTTACAATTATAAAATTATCAAATTACCAATTTTCGAAATTCTCGAACTCCAAAATTTCAAAATTCCAAAATTCCAAAATTCCAAAAATCAAAAAATTCCAAAAATTCCAAAATTCCAAAATTCTAAAATTCCCAAATTCTCAAACTTCAAAATTCCCAAATTTCCAAATACTTAAATTCCCAATTTCCAAATATCTGCACCCCTAAATTCTAAAATTAAAAATTAAAAATTTTTAAGTTTTCAAATTTCCATTTTTCCAAATTTGTGTAAATCCAAAATCTCCTGGTAATTGTGTAAAAATAGGGATTCCAACCCTCACATTTTCAAATAATCTAATACTTAAAATCTCTAAAGCTCGCTTTAGAATCCTTGAAATTTTGCCAATTCCAGAATTCCAACATCTTAAATTCTCAATGTTCGTATTTCCAAAATTCATGGATGTCCTAAAGACCAGAATTTTCATATTTCTAAATCCCAATTTCCTCGACTCTCATTACTCCGCTCTATCGATTGCGTAGATAATTGCGTGAAAAGGGGATTCGACCTCTCAAATTTTCGCATGCTCTAAAATCTCTAAAACTCACTTTACTATTCCCGAAATTTCACAAACTGCAGAACTGCAACGTCCTAAATTCTCAATGTTCATATCTCCAAAATTCATGGATGTCCTAAAGACCAGAATTTCCATACTTCTAAAGCCCAATTTCCGCGATTCTCATTATTCCTATCAGCGATTGTAACCCGTTCGAAGTTAAGCGTGAAAGGAAACAATGCCGAGCGAACAATAAATTCAACAGCGGCGCCCGGTCGAAATTGGAGCCTCGATAGTGCAAACGTTCGTGGGAAGGGAGGGTGGGGCAAGCGAAGGGTAAAAATATACTTGCCGCAATAATCGGGGAAGCAGGGACAAAACAGAGGAAGGCAGAGCAGATAGGTAGCTCGATAGAAGTTCCGGTTGATCGAGCATTTTGCATTGGTACTGTGACAGGCACCACGAACGCGTCTACTCTCAGCCCATTGGTGTTGGGCCTGGCAGCAACAGCGACCCTTTTGGCCCTGGCCGTAGCTGGAATCCTGGCGGCGCTCTACCGGAAGCACTCAAACGGCCGGCCCGGAAGTCCGAAGCACGCTCCCATCGTGTGCGAGCCACCTAATGCAGGTGCAACTACCCCGGTGCACCCTCAGACCAAGCAGGCGGTCGATGACATCGATCCGGACATCATACCCAACGAGTATGGTGAGTCTACGGGTTTCCGATTGTTTCAAACGTGTGCCAAATTACGCTCTACACGCATACACACAAATACCATGAATACACCGAATGTATAGGGTGCCTCATATAATTGGAGCGGATTGTACTGGATTGTCGATTATAGGTACACATAATTGGTAGTTTGAGTAATGACAAGTTTTTACCTTACTGAAATATTGACATGATCGTCGTGATGAAAACTGACGTTTATGATTGGACATGCTATAATATTGATTGACACGTTGACTTTCAGGGTGTACATATGTGAACGCTGTAAATTTAGTTAAATTAATTATTTGTAGGGATAGTAAATTAAAGGAACTTTTTAAGAACATTCATGTTGAGATAGTGAAATACAGACAGATTGTAAGATGAAGTTGAAAAATTAGGTGCCTTTGTTCTTTTATATGTGACCAGCTCTGTAGATTTAATTAGATTAATTGTTTGCAGAGAAAGTAAGTGAAAGAAACTGTTTAAGACTATTAATGTTGGGATAGTGAGATCGAAAGATGAAATTGAAAAATTAGGTGTCTTTGTTGTTTTTTTATATGTGAGATATGTGACCAGCTCTGTAGATTTAATTAAATTAATTGTTTGCAGAGAAAGTACATGAACGAAGCTGTTTAAGACTATTAATATTGAGATTTTGAGATATATGGACAGATTGAAAGATGAAATTGAAAAATTAAGTGTCTATATTATTTCATATGTGCCATATTTGGCCAGGACTGAAAATTTAATTAAATTAATTATTTGCAGAAAAAGTAAATGAAAAGAACTTTTTAACACTCTTAATATTAAGATAGTCAGATATGCTGACAGATTGAAATGTGAAAGTGAAAAACTAAGTACCTTTATTATTTCATATGTGCCATATGTGACCAAGTCTGAAAATTCAGTTAAATTATTTACTGATAAAGAAATCGAACGAAAGGATATTTCGAATACTCTTAAATAATGATTTGCACTGACAAATTGAAAGATGAAGCTTGAAGACTAAGTACCCTTATTCTTATGTTATATGTTACATGTGTGATTAGCATTGCAAATTCAATGAAATTAATGTTGAAACAGCATTATACACTGATAGGTTACTTAACGAAATTGGAAGATCAAGTATCCCTCTTTTCAATGATCTGTATTATAATGTGTTTGATTTCAAACGTGAGTTTTTACTACGACAGTCAACGTGCTGAAAACCTCAAATAGTTTCCTTCGTTTGATTTTCCAACAAATAATTGATCTAAATTTGCTCGTCAGTCACATATGACCACCATAGTGTTAAGGTGTTGAAGCTTAGTTTTTTTATTATTATTGTATAAGCGAGGGTTCAGTCACGAAGTGCTGGCTGTGCGCCAATGCGCTCGCAAAGTCTGGTCAAAATGGTACCTTAGGGAAAAATCTTTTGTCAATGAATTTATTTTTGGAAATAGTACAACTTATTTCAAAAGAGAAAGTGCTAATAATAACATTGAAAATATTTAGGCGTTCCCCTTTTTAATGTTTCACTCTGTATAGAATTTGATTTGGTAAGAGATAGAATAAAACTGTCAAGGAAAAGTTGAATAGTGGTATTTATTTTTTTATGACTTCGTTTCCTGACGAATGCAACGATACATACGAAAAATACCACTGTACTTTTTTTCTCAAATGGAATTGTATACTTTTTTTATACTAATATCAATTCCTTGGATTTATTTTGTGTGAAAAATTCTGAAAAATTAATATTTTGTGTAATATCTAACATACGATCTTATGCATAGAAAAGTAGATATTATTATAATATTCTTGTATTTCTTTGACAGATTTTTCGTACGTCTTACCAAATTTGCGATATAATCCGTCTTAATCGCGTGACGCAAACTCTATAGCGTTATCACAGTAACGATTGCTATAATACTTTATACATGGTATGTTACAAAGGAGCGAACATCAAATTCAAGTTTTCCAAGTTTCAACAATCGAAAATTAGAAATTTCTCAAACTCCCAATTTTCTCACATATCAGATACACTTTCCATATTAGAAAAGTTTTAAGTTCTTGAAGTTCTAATTTCTCCAATTCAGAGATTTTTCAAAGTTGCAATTTTCTAATCATAAAATACGCAAATTTCACAAATTATAAATTTTTAAATTTTCTAATTTCCTAATTTCCAAATCTTTAAATTCGCAAGTTTCGAAATTTTCAAATCGCCAATTTGTAAAATTTTCCAATTTTCCAAGTATTTAAATTTCCACATTCATAAATACCTAAATCTTTAAGACCGTAAGTCAAAAAGCTTTCAATTCCAAAGTATTGTAATTCGATATTTAGCAGATGTTGACATTTTTTAATTTTCATATTTCCTAAATTATGTTATCTTCGTATTCTCGTATTCCCAAATTGTCAGCTTTGCAAATTATCAAATTCACAGATTTGCATGAGTTTAATTTAAATTCTGCAACATTGAATTCTGATCTTTGAGAGTTATGATATTATTATACTATATGTATATTAAAAATAATTAAATCTGCTATGCGAATTTATTGGTCACAGCCAATGAAAATTTATGACAGCAAAATGATTAAGAAGTAGTTCAGAAATAATAATAATGCAGCGGAATATTAAATCCTACTCCTTGTATTTAACTCCAAGATATAAATACAGCAACTATTGACTTTTGTAATATTTCTATAATGCTTTATGAAGCTATATAAATCTTTGCATAAATAAATCATATAAATAATTTTTATACTACTTTACATAAATCATTCATTAACAAATTAATTAAAAGTTGTCAAAATGGTAATCTTTTTTAAACTTTCAAGCAAGAATATAAGGTATAATGAGTACGTACATTGCGCATAGCTTTCGTATATAATTACTATTCATTGTTTTACTGGGCAGAGCTGCTTGAATATCGGCTTGCGATATTTTAATCCTTTCCTTTAGTTATTTATGACTTCACTGGTTGTTTAATTACACCTCTTTGACCCGATCGATGGTTACGATTCATGTAAATGGAACATTTGCCGGCCGATTACACGCGATTTATATGTGTACGTGCTTTGCAACAGTGCAATTTTATACATGTTTTGTTCCTTGAATTGTTCTATACTTGTTTTGTTTCTTTGTTTTGTGGATTAAAATTGGGACATATCGTTTTAAAGATTTACAATTGTAGTTTTATATGTACACTGGCGTTTATTAAAGTATAATACTTATAGAATTTGTGAAAGTAAAGTAAGTTTTGCAATAACTTTGTAATATATGTTCCCTGGCTATCTAATTAAGACCACTATTTTTAGCATTTTACACATTTTCTGTAAAATTAACAGACCTGTTTAATTTGTTATGATATAATTTATTAGCTACTAACATGACACACTACAATTATACATAACATAATTAACACATGTTAACATTTTGTATTTCCACCCTTTGCTTTGGTCACAGCTGGTATCCAGTACGCTCTGTATACATTAATCATATTTTCATCTTCGTTATTTCCCAAATGTCTGTAATTCATTTTAACTCAGATAATGTGCTTAGAGAGTTGTAAACTAATCTTTTGAGTAGGTTCCAGACATTTTCTATGGCATTCACTAAATTTTGCCTCATGCGCTACCGATACTGGAGCCTAACATAAACGCTTGCACGACCGTTGATCGTTCATCATCCACAGTTTTTCCTTTGCCAAAATATTCGTTAAGGCATCATTTTCAAGTTATTAGCAAAAAACACTGAACCAATGAGAGCTTCAACTGATATTTTGGCAAAGGAAAAAGCTGTTCAGAATCGCCCCACCTACCACCCCTTTTCGGTTCTTATAGTAATTGCGGGACACCCTGTATATCGTTATTAACGTATGTAGTAATAACTTTGCATGATCTAAAACGATTTTCTACATATGTCATAATATTATAGCCATAAAAAGGAAATTTTCGTACGTGCTCTTAATTAGATGACTAGGGACTGTAGTTTCAAACGAGATTATATAGGTTTTGGTTTGTGGAGATGTCGTATGCAGACTGTTCCAAAAATAGTTGTCAATATGACTGAGTTGTCATTCTACAGGTAAAATAAATAGAAAAAGTAATGCTTTTTCATATACGACTTTGTTTTTAAGAAATTTGAATAGTATGATGCTTGGAATTTTGAAAATTTGGTGATTCGATAATTTGGAAGTATACAAATGTGAACAGGAAATTTAGGAATTAAAGAAATTGCAAGTTTGAAAATTCTAAAATTTGACGACCTAATAATTTGGAGAATGTAAAATTTGAAGGTATAATGATTTCGGAAATGTAAAATTTGAAGATTTAGATTTGAAAGATTTGAATATTTAAAAATTTAGAAATTTAGAAATTTAGAAATTTAGAAATTTAGAAATTTAGAAATTTAGAAATTTAGAAATTTAGAAATTTAGAAATTTAGAAAGTTAGAGATATCGAAATTTAGATATTGAAAAAGTTAGAGATTTACAAAAGAGATTTAAAAATTTTGGGGTTAGGAATTTAGAGCATTACAAATGTAGGGATTTAGGAATTCAGAAGTTTATGTTGGTAATGTAGTATTTCCAGTGGTGAAATAATGCAAAAAATATTGCAAAAGTTGGCAATCCAGGCCGATCTTTTTTTGTGTTTCTACAGGACGTCGCGCCGCCAATTTCCGAGCTCGTCCATTCAATTGCGACTCGTGCATGCGATCACTATGTAGTCAATATATATTATGCGTTAATGAGAGTACAAGTGTGTATAGAGTTATTTGTCTACCCTACCAACAGTTTAGAGATTCAAAAGTTTAGAGATTCATGAGTTGAGAGATTCAAGAGTTTAGAGGTTCAGAAGTTAAATAATTCAGAAGTTTAGAGATTCACGAGTTTAGAGATACATAAGTTTCAAGATTCAAAAGTTTAGTGATTCAGAAGTTTAGTGATTCACGAGTTTAGAGATACATAAGTTTCGAGATTCAAAAGTTTGGTGATTCAGAAGTTTAGAGGTTCAAAAGTTTATAGGTTCCCGAGTCTAGAGATTCAGAAATTTAGAGATTTACAACTTCCGCAATTTAATAATTCAATAATATATGAATTTGTGAGTTCGAAAGTTAACAAATTTGGAAATTAGAGAATATAGGAACGCCATCAATAAAAAATTTGTAATCAATATCTGAAAATTAGTATATTTGTGAATATCGTAATTTTGAAATCTGAATCTTTAGAACTTCGGAAATTTAAAAGTATACGTGTATGAATATATCAGAATTTTTGAGTTTGTAAAACTTGTAATTAAAGATTTTGAAAACTTAATCCCACAGAGCAAATAATAAAAGTTTGTTCTCCCCAAAGTCATCCTAATTCAAAGTACGCCTAAATTGCACACAAGTATCCGATATCTATCACAAGATTCGCATAAAAATTAAATAATAATTAAATTCCATTTTGTCTCTCCTCCATTCTTTGCAATTGCTCTTTCCATTCATTTTAACACATTTATTATTTGGTTAATCATTAATTGTATCGTTTAATTTAAGAAGGATCTCAGAATACTGAAATACATAACTAGATTACTTAGTTCTTGAATTATTTCATATCCGAATAAAAATACCAGTCACTCAATAATACCGAGTTGTTAATAGCAAAGTTAGTGGACATTTAAGCAACTCACACATGTCTTTACTTTCCAAATATGAAAAATTCCTTGCAATTACTTGCAAAATTGAACTTCAAAATGCTTGAGTGAGTCGATCTTGATATAAAAACGTTGATGGAAAGGAAATAGTTACTGAACGATGCAATGCTATACCGTTATCTATCTTCATTTAAATTCCTGCGGATATTAATAGCAAAAGCTTCATTATTCTTTTTCCATCGGTGATATTTCCACGTCGCCTAGCAGTGAATTTCGAAATGCATTGTCAGGTTAAATTTATACGCTTCAGTACACATTAATAGATCGGAAACGCGATGCCTTTATCCACAATGAACAGTGATCAACGCGTGTTCATTAAACTTCTGCGTTATTATCTCAGCATTAATGTGAACGAACGTGGATACAGTATAGATTGAAAGCTTTGACACGGAATATAAATCGAGAAAGAGTCGTATAGAATGAAGGAGATAAAGCAATTTTTTGTTGCTCGTATTATATTCCTTACTTCATACCTCATAAAAGTAATTATCCGTTTGTCACGAGCACATTGTATGCCTAGGTATTACTCTTTAATTAAAATTTTTCTATTCCAATGTTTCAAATATTCCTGTCAAAAATTACGTTAAACTTTATTTAATATACAATAGCTTTTATAGACAAGCTGATAATAATATATTATTGCTGACAAGCTGACATAATATCCGCATTCAAAATAATAATACAGTATTTACGAGGAGAAAGCGAGTATTACACTAATTCATGAAACATTGTTACCTTATGGAACATCTCACTGAGCATTTGTATACCCATTCTAATTATTGTTGAATTATCAATTGATTGTAGCCGCTGTTTAAATTTAAACAGCACACTGACACATACAAATCGTTATTTGTGTTCAACGCTTGAGATCGAAAATTAAATGAATAAAATCAACAGAAATATTATTTCAAAATTACAAATGTTCAGGGTGAGTGTCATTGGTATTAATTCTAATATTCTGTCATCATTGTTCGATATTAATATAAAGATTCTATTCATATATTTTATTAGACACCGTTTGACTAATTTATGAATATACAGTATATCAGTACCTTAACCACTAGTTTAATATGAACAAAAAATCTATATTTAATTAAAATTATCAGTAACTATTTTTTTCAGTGACACTTTCAAAAAGAACAGCTCTAATATAGATAAAAATGTCATTATAACTATTCGTAAATTTGTATGCATACTACTAGTAAATATTCAAAAATTTATCTTCCTTTATAGACAAATTTTCCATTCAGTTGCTGACATAGTAATACTTTTTCACAAATCCAGTGAGTTTGAATTAAAACAGTATTGCCTAGGAACAGGAGGGGGAACTATTGTTCTCGTAAAGAGCCCGCTATTCTCTAGATTTAATCGAGTAATCTGCTTAGTGGATATGGAAGTTTGCATGGCTTCGTTGAATCTATTCGCAGAGAGAAGACCCCTAACGTACACCCCGATATACAAGACACCCCCGCAACGAAGAAAGAAGGATCGAGTCATGGACGAGGCGATTTCACCGGAGAAAAGGCCGATCGTACAACACGGTTTAGATCTTCCACCAGATCCGATGTTGACGGATTGCCTACCAACCCCGACCATAAGTTATCCACAGAACCACGTTTCTCAGACGAACACTTATAACAACCCACCTACCATGGCGGACTTCAAGCAGATGGCAATGGATGCTTACAATCAGCGTAATAACCAGAACGTAAGTTATACTCTTTCTTCCTATAAATCGACTTTAATTGTTTAACTACCACAAATTAGGTTGTTTATTAACCTACTATTAGTACCATAATATCATATTGCTGTTATCAATATTAGAACTGGTGGTTCTCTTTTCGGAATTGTAATGGTAAATCATTTTAAATATCTTCTAAATCAGTGGTTTTATATTTTTTTTCGTAATTGAGTACTGTCAGTAAGTCAGTAAATACTATCTTGAATATCTTTTGAAGTTCTCTACTCTTTCGTAATTCCATCAGAAATTCAAGTTTTTGCTGTTTACTTGAAATAGTAAATGTTTTAGTATAGCGAAGTAAAGGTCCCTAACCGAGAATAACTGTACACAAAAGATGAATGATCATGTACAGTTTTTAATTTAATTATTTGAAATGATTTAATTTAATTTGATGCTTTTGTTTGCTTAACAGTAACTAGTATTTGTATATTTGGTTTCATTTTATCTACTATTAAATGTGAATATGATTTCATTTTTCATATACTGGTCTTTTGTATTGAAAATAAAGGTTTTGATGATAAATTCTGATGATAAATTGTTGTTTCTAAATTGGGAAGCATGAAACTTTAAGATCTGTACATATTTTGCCCATCATTGTTATCGAAAATAAGGATAGCAATTTTTATTAACTCACCCTGAAAGTTTCTTTTTCTAATATTACTGGATATTTTCGCGTTGCTCGAACAAATGAATTACTAATTAATGGAGCTCACATTAAAAACTATATACTGATAACAAATATTAGGCAACAAAGTATCACTTTTGATCTCTAAGAAAAAAGTCTTGACAGTTTTACATTTCGATCATAACTGCATCATCGTTTTTGTCAAAACATCAACTACAAAATAGATATTTAAAGAACTATGGTTAACTAATTTTTGTACAATTTAAGACCACATAGTACTGCAAAAATTCTGTAGCAGGGTTCACCGTTTTATAAATTATTTTTATTGAAAAAGCCATTCTCTAAAGCGGCTGCCAGTATGATCGTTTAATTAGTTATATATTAAAAATTATCGATTAAAAAGGTCTGTGTTCTTTGAACAAAACGATAAAATCAAAGGAACTTGATTTTTGGATTTCGAATTAAATAAACGGAAACAAAGACAATGCAGATACACTGCAATTTTCAGTTATTCGTTTTAATTGTTTAATGAAAGTAATTATATCGAATAATATAATAATTAATGTGTCTTTATTTTATATCACGTTTATATCGGAATTTCATTTTACGTGGAGAATATTAATTGCTGGTGGATTGTTAATTGCTCAATAAACTGGAGAGAATTTGTCACATTTTTAATGCATGCTTCTAACACTTGTTCATATTTTTAAGCACAAAAATGGTTATTGAATATTGATGTACTTTACGGAGAACGAATTTAATAAAAAAAATTTGGGGTTTTCGGTTTTAATTTATTCGTTAACCATTAATTTTAATAAGAAAATCATTAAAATATGGAATACGGTTGTATAAGAACTAGTACTTGTGAATTTTCGTGTTATCAAACTTTGTTAGATATGTGTTGAAATTTGTTATTTGACATGCAACAACTTGATACATTAAAATATATGTATACGTATATAGTAAATCAAAAACGGGACGAAAGAATTAAATGCAGGATTATAATTTCTTTAACGGAAACAAGTTAAATTTTTAAAAATAGTTACACCAACAATTTTATTGACAAATAAAATCTAATGTTAAATGTGACAAACAAATATATTTTCAACTATTAAATTAAACTTAATTTTAATGAACATATCTACAACAAAAGTCCATCTGAGGTATTTGATTAATGTTTAGTAAAAAAATCGTTTCGAATTTCACGTGTAATAAATAATGTACTGTGTTTATTATTTCAGTATTCTATATGTATGTGTGCCATTTGCAATGATATAAAATATTTACAAGACTGATGAAATGAATTTATTCCTTAACTTCGTTCCAAAAATAAAAATTTATACCTGTAAAATAATTAATCATATCAGCACCTCCAAAGAAGTCTCTTATGTAGTACATTTCTTTTTTACTATTATTACATTTAGGTTCACAGACATCATTTTTACTTAATTTCTACTATTTTTTCAATTTGGTCACATTCGTTTTCATTTTCATTTGCTTTCGACATAGGCTGTTTTCGAAGAGCTTGAAATTTGAAAATATAAGAATAACATATTTTACATTTCAAAAATTATGAATTTGGAAATTTTTATGACTACAAATTTACAAATATAGAAATTTTCTTATATGCACGAATTTCTATGTTCTTAGGCTGCGAAGTACTTATATTCAGTAATTTTCAAATACCAGAGGATTGAAATTAAGAAGTCCCAATTTTTTAAATTTAGAAATTTGAAAAGTTAGCAGTTTAAAAATTTAAAAATTTACAAACTTACAAATGTACAAGTTTACTAGGTTACTAGTTTACAAATTTATAGCTTTTTAAATCTTCATATTTAAAAGTTCTCAATATTTGAAATTCAGTCATTTGATAATTAAACAACGTACCAATTTGTTAATTATACATTTAAAAAGTTTCAAGTAGTATAATTTAAAAATATAAAAGTTCCAAATTACTGAACATAAATAAAAAGATGTTTAAATACAGAATTTAGAAATATAAAAACATAGAAAAGTCTCTAAAAATTTCGAACTATATCAAACTTTAATTAAATTACCTTCCCTTTACACCAAAATCAATGTTCTGCATTTGCATAACATACCTCGTGAGACACCATATATCGGTGTCTACAGTACTTAACCTGTCAATGACGTTTCTATCGTCTCCCTACATCGTCGCACAGGAACGACAACATAATCAATACATCGAGATATAAGATATTTCGGAACTAAAGTTTGTCGATCGTTGTCGCAAATACATAAATCATTCCGACAATTAGCCTCGTAAACTCATTGACTTTTTTTTGTGGAATTTAATAGAGTGTATTTAATCGAAACTGTTTGATTAATGAATAGCAATTACGTAGACTTCGCCAGAAAGGAGTGACGAAGGAGATGAGTAGAATTGCGAATCACTGAACGATCGATAAAACGTCATACAGTGTGCAACAGAAAGATTATTTTCGTTTTTTCTGTTGCAAAATGTGCACTTTTGTGCTATTTATATTACCGGAAATGAAGCATTCTTTAGTATTGACAGATCTCTCAAGTTTCAACTCTATTTGGGGATATTCTGTTGTTGCATGTCAAATGTTCAATTTCGGATCATTTAAAATGTCTGACACGATGTGAAGTGTTGTAAACGAATTATGTATAGAATAATATTTGTAGCATACATTATAAAAATGTATACACGTATAAAAATGACTTCAACCCTTTCGTTTACAATATCGTATCACACTCGAAATACACATTACAGTTCAGATATGACAAATAAAAATTTACCACACGATTAAGCTTGGAGTTTAATACCAATTATAATTTGCACAATCAAGGATCCCTAAATCCAAAGTATATTTAATATTTCAACTTTCCATATTTGTTGTGACATTGTGACAATAATAGTTAGTTCCGAATGAGAAAATTATAGGTTAGGGAGTTAAACAAAAAAGCTGCTGCAGAATTTATTCCAGAGGGCAACGCTGACGTGTTATGAAACTGAAATGTCGTTTTAATACGAGAAGTTGCGATCGTCCAGAGTTTCTTTTTTGATATTTATATAATAACGACTGGTATTTGAACCGCAGACCTTTCAATTTATAATCAATCACTTAACACAGCTAATGATTGTACCAGCATGTTGTATTTCAAAATTGGAACAGTAATTACCTCTAATTGTCAATATCTTTCAAACAATTAACTATCTTGAAAACGCGGTCTACGAATGTTCCGTTAAATGTTCTCCATAAGGTGGCAAAGTTTCATAAATGTGTGAGTGTAACACTTGAGGAGTTCCTCTCGTGTCAGCCTCTATAATGTTATATTTCCATAAGCAGAACATTCAAATCTGTGAATATGTAAAGTTCGAGGTAAATCGACGATCTCAACATCTCGCACTCTCTTTGTCAGTGTGCGTCGAAGGAAATCGTAGAATCGATCCGCCAGTCTTTCTCTTCCTCGGCCATCTTTCGTGACTAACTCGACAAGGTTGTTTTAAATATTCGAAGTTTCGAAGACGACGAGGACGGGACACGAGCCAAGAAGAGGGATCGCTCGCTTTAATATGCGCCAGTCTTCCACTTTAACTTTTCCGGTTTAGCAGAGCCTTAGGTTATCTGCGCTTCCGCGAGTTTAATTACGTCGAAGTTTCCTCGATAATTCGAGAGAGCCAGTCCCGATGCGCGTAGTAACTCGTCTCGAACTCAGCTTCCGTTTCCCTTCGATGCCGGTCGCGTTCCATTAAGTGTTTGAATGATTTTAATACCGATTCTATCCCTCCGCGTCTCACGCCCTCTTCATTAACTGACCCGATATTCCCTCTGGATGTTTTTGTTCCGGTGTTTTTGTTTTTCCAGAATTACGTAACCTACCGCGGTTTTCGATTATTTTCATTATCGCCGACGCACTTCTCTCGCCACGCTACTCCATTATTAATTTCACTCGAAATTTGCAATTTTCACAACTATCGACGAATTTGCATTTCTATTCGCTTTATTGTCATCGTAATTTTGGTAATCGCGTTGGAAATCGACATTTTTTTGTTCATCTCACAAGTAAACCTACCCAAGTGTCACTCTCCGATTTTCATGAAATTTGGATATATTATAGTACATGGAAAATTAGGGGACACGTATTTTTTTTTAGCTGCGGTAAAACATATTTAGGGTATGAAACAACCCCCCAAAGTGTGAGGATAAAATGGAAAAATTGCGATATTTTCGAGATCAGTGAAGCAATTTTGATGATTTTTGGTATGAAAGTATCTTTCGATAGAAGATAAAAATTGGCCTATGTATGTTGGAAGGGGAGTGAAAATTAGGGGGTGAAATACCCCAAAGCGACCAATTTCTTGCTGTAAAAAAATAGGTTTTGATCTGATCGAAATAAAATCTATTAAAACTTCAAGAGGAAAGTTAATTAGGGAACACGTATTTTTTTTTTTTACATAAATATTTGGGACGTAAGTAACTCCTAAATTACCGCTTTCGTTCGGCACTACGCATGAAACACCTTGCAAAACTGTATCTCTTAACTGTTCGATCGTTTTAATATATCGGTTTTTTAGGTTACTGAATGGAAATCTGAAATCAAAATTCAATATAAAGGATCCTTTATGGCGGACGAAAACTCGAAAACCTACTTAAATAGACTGTATCTGTGACATGCGATTTTCTAAATATAATACAATTTCTGACATTCATTGTTAGGTATGTAAGGTGAATCAAGCTTGTTAAGAACATATTGTATATTGTTTATAATATACAGAATTGGGGTATTTCACCCCCTAATTTTCACTCCCCTTCCAACATACCTAGGCCAATTTTTGTCTTCTATCGAAAGATACTTTCATACCAAAAATCATCAAAATTGCTTCACTGATCTCGAAAATATCGCAATTTTTCCATTTTACTCTCACACTTTAGGGGGTTGTTTCATACCCTAAGTATGTTTTACCGCAGCTAAAAAAAAATACGTGTCCCCTAATTTTCCATGTACTACAACATATCCAAATTTCATGGAAATCGGAGAGTGACACTTGGGTAGGTTTACTTGTCAGTGGAAGTATTCGTAGAGTGATTTCTGTATTTTTGATTAAAATGATTCTTTTATTATGTGATAATTTTTAATCAAACGTGTTTGTAATTACTTCATACATTTTGATGCTACTTATTAATACGAAAATGAAGAATAAATGTATGTAAAAATAAGAAGTATACCGGAGAAATATTGTGCACTGAATAAATGTATGTAAAAATAAGAAATATACCGGAGAAATATTGTGCACTGCAAATATGAAACAAGTGCTTTATTGTTACTGTAATTTCTATGATTGTGTTACAAATAAGAAATGTATATTTTTATTTGAATTATAATATTCTAGAGCATCTGTCATTTGTACGTTTTTGATGGTGGGTGTACAATTACTTTCTTTCTTAATAACATTTTAGAGAGTTATGTGCCACTTATTGATGTGTAATTGGGGAAAATATGTGTACATTTACACATGTATATTTTAAAGTTTGGATTGTCTGTATATTTTATAATACTCTGACATATTTTTTACTTTTACAAATATGTTTATACACGTAGGTTACATATGTGAAGTAAAATTTACATTTGTATAAAAGTAAGAAATATTTTTCCAGAGAATTGCAAAATATACGGATAATTTAAACATTATAAATTTAATAATTTTTGAAATAATTATTTGAAATATTACTTAATCTCTTATAAAATGTTTCATATCCTAAAAGAAATTTTTAATTTAATACAAGCATTTAATGTTACATATAGATAGGAACTGGGAGAAATTCATAAAATGAATCATACTATAACACAAAAAGAAGATCATACTATAAATTATGTTATAAACAAATTATGTAAAAGAACATCAAAGCGACTGAATCTTAAAAAATTCACCTAATACTTTATTAAAATAAAAAATAATTAGTAATATAAAAATAAAATTGGGTACTTCGAATATATCTGCCACATAGAAAATTGTATTTTTAAATACAGTACTTCCATTATCATTAAAATTTTAAAACAATATACTGTTCGTTATGCAACTGTTGAATATAAACGAGTTAATTATCTTTCGAAATAACAGAAATTGAAAGAAAAAATACAGAAGCACATTTAAAAAATTCGTTAAATAAAGAAATTGTTATCATGCTTATAGTGTGAAATTTTTGTATTGTTTACATAACAAGTTTTTGGAGTTAATTTAAAAATTTTCTATTCTGTGGTATTTGCGAACGAGGGATTGAACTTACCGAGTAATAATGCAATAATATGGTCGAAATGTAAAACCTTAATCAAAATTAAAAAAAGACATTTACTTTGGAAGAGGTTTCGTAAATAGCAATTAACTTTTCACGAAATACGAAACATCTCGCCAAAGGCATTAAGCAAAATTCAATTTTGTGAAAGCTTAAACTCGTTTCAATGTTAGCTGTCTCTTTGTTTTGCAATGAAATACTTAAATTGTATAATCATTATTTATTCCGTTATTACGAAGTTGTTTATAGAAAAAATAAATAATTTGAATGGTATCTATGAAATTTATCAATATTAAGGTAAATTCGTAAAAAAATATTCTATGTTTTTTGCGTCAATGTAAAGTCATACATTAAATTAATTTGCGCATATAAAATAAAAGGTAGTAAATAGAAACAAATATTTTCATTATTAATTACGAAATATTATTTTCACATTTTATTCAGAAATTTTTAATTAATGTAACATTTTTCTTTTATCTGTAATATAGTAAAAAATGATAACATAAATGTAAATTCTTTTGACATAAATCAAAGCATTAATATTACTAATTAAGAAAAATAAAAAGTTGAAAAGTAGAGGTAATAAAAAATTGTGGCAAATCTATAAGAAAAAATGTTGATAAACGTATTTCAAAGTTATTGTTAATTTTATTTATATTTTTCTGTCCAATTTAACGAATATAATTTTTTTACGGAATTGAAATTCCATCGCATTTATTCTTAATGAGTTTCATACATTTTTCCCAGTGTGTTTGGGGTCGTTATTCTGTGTAAAAATAAATTTTTCAAACTTTTAACGACCACTCCATAATAAAGGTCATTCAAACTCTAAACTTCATCGAGTAGCTAAAATACGAGAGTTCCGTTAAATATTGGGTTGTTACGTAAATAAGTTTGGTATCAAGTACTGCCCATTTAAAATTCGTTGAAGTTCTTGTGCGCTTGGTAAATAAAATGCGTTGCAGATGAGAAGTAATCCATTAATAGTAATACTGATTATACTATAAATTAAATTTGTACGCTCGTAATTATTTTTGTATGTATATACGGTGTTAATTATATTATAGATGGAAAATAATTCAATAATAAATGTTTATAACGTGCTTCACTTCTAAATAAACTTTCGTGATTCATATCGAATTTACTTGTAATAAATGCAGAAAGTGTACCATTTAATGTCATTTAAGGTTTTGCAAAAGTAATATCTTTCATTTTTGAAAGACAAATAGTTCGTCCATATTTTGGAAGATCTCGAAAACAGTGCAGTCGCAGGTAGTGATTGAGAATCAGTTCCATAATCTAAAAATTCCAAATTATTCAGTTCCTTGATTTTTAAATTTCTAGATTTCCAGATTTCTAAATTTCTAAATTTCTAAATTTCTCAATTCCTAAAGTCTTGAATTCCTGAATTTCTAAATTTCTATATTTCTAAATTCTCACAAGTCAGAAAGTTCACAAAATTCACAAAATTCCCCAAATTTCTCAAAATCACCAAATTCTCCAAATTCGCCAAACTCCTAAAATTTCCTAAATTCCAAAAACTCCCAAAATCCTAAAAATCCCCGAATCCCCCAAATCCCCCAAATCCCCCAAATTCTACAAATTTCTAAAATTCCTGAAATTCCTAAAATTTCCAAATTCCCCGAATTCCCCGAATTCCTCAAATTTCCAAAATTCCCAAAACTTCTAAATTCCTAAATATCTATATTTCCAAACTCCTGAGTTTCTAAAATTCTAACTTCCTTAATTTTTGAACTTTTAAATTTCTGATCTTCAAAATTTCCAAACCTAATTTTGTTCACTTGAAACTATTATTACACTAATTTCGATTTAATTAATAATTTGCTGAATGAAAAAAATAATAATCTGATTCGTCAACAGTTCTTAAACGAATTGAATTCATTGGTAAATAATCTAAAATAATTTATTTTAACTTAATTAGAAATAAAATTAATTTTTGAGTTCATTTTATACAATAACATTTACTAAATTCATTAGTCAGAATCACGAGAGGTGACATCATGTGTCGCTAAAACTAAATAACAAAAACAAAAGATAGAGAACCTTCAGAAAAAACTTGATCTAAAAAAAGAAACATGTTACTAATACATAATTTAATTTATTGCCCTAATTTATTTTTTACCTTTTCTATAATAAATATTGTTAAACAGTGTATTCTTCTTACTAAAAAAATCTGCTTAAAAATTATTTTTATTCACACTTGAAGGCAAAATAATTTTCAAATACTTATGGTGCTTTGTAAGATAGTGATAATAATAGATCAATATTTGGTAGAAAACGAAGCACGAGTTCGATTGATTCCAGGTGTATTACAGTCTCCAGAGGTCGAGCAAGGGGTTGTCGTCGATGCCACAGAGGCCAGTTCCCTCGTCGGTATCAGCCCAGGGGAAGTTCCATCAACCGGAAGTGGTGACGCGTTCGAATCGAATACAGGAGAGTTGTATATAAACTGGGAAAAGTCTTCGTCGACGAACACGAGCGCCTCCCTGAACGTTTGAAGCTGGTCGTATTCTCCGTCAGCAACATTTCAGGCTTAAATGAAAAGTTGAATTCTCGCGAATCGCACGTTGCGTCTTCCTGCAATCGACGTGCAAATTTCCATGCGATTTCACGAAACATCGCGAACGTTCGTTGTACAAAACCGACGAAAAATTCCACATCGCCGTGAAACGGGAACGAGAAGTTGCATTTATCCGACTTTCGTCGCCGGGACAATGATGGATTATCTCGCAAAGTTAACGAAAGGATAAGTAACTCGACGTAACGTAACGAATCGTGATGGGATTCCGCGTTCAATTATTCTTTTTCTACCTGGAGATTTTTATAATAGCGTCCAACGTGAAACAGGAAGAAGCCAGAAACGTTCGATCAGAAGATGAGTGCAATTTGACGAAGTCGTCGAATTACCGAATACACATACGCATACATACATAAAAAATATTTACGCGTTTGTTCCCGTGTTCACGGCACAAAACCGTACATTTTACTGTTTATATGAGATTAGTTTTTGTACAAAGATCTATTGTAAATAGGCGACACTGCCTGGACCTAGTGGATAGTCACCGATATCCGAATTTCATTCGCTGAAATAAAAAACAAAGTCATGTTAAGTCTGAGTGGAGGATTGTTCGGTCACGTAAGATAAATACTCGATGGCATACAAAATAAAGAGAATACGTTTCATCTGTTTTACAGAAACGAGTCTCGCCCACTTGTCGTCCTGCCCTTTTCCCTGATCCACTCTATTAAGTGAAGAGAAAAACGTAGCAAACGAGGAGCCAAAATTTCGGTCGCACGTGAGCCGAATGAATACGATCGCGTGATCGCATTGACCGTCGCGTTTCCATTTCGAACGTGAAAGAAATCTTAGTGCATTCGCCACGGTGAAAGTCCTATGAAAATTTTAGCCCAGCGCGAAACACGAAACGATTGAACATGTTACCACGAACAATCGAGTTCCGTTCGTTTGCGACAGGATTGGGCGTAATTTTATTCGGATAAAAATAATATTTAATATGTTACTTAAATTTATTTACTTGAATGATCATTTATTCGTTACATTGATTCATATTGTGTTTGTGTTATAAATATTTAACGAATTTAACATTAGATATGTTCTTTGAAGTGTACTTTGTAATTATTTTCGTATTGATGTTTATAATGAAATTTAATGAAAATGATGAAAAACGTTTATATTTCATTTAATGAACTTCTGTTGTTGGTTGTATTTAAAGATTTGGTACTTTTATGTAAATTTATTGATAGTATGTAATTGTTTGATTATAATGTTTCAGTAACCATTTCTGTTATTATTTGAGTGACTTCTTTGCTGTTATTTGAATGATTTAGAAATTGTTATTGGAATAAATTGTTGAGATAAATAATTGTGAACTTGAATAAATTATTTAAATAAGTAGTGATGAGTTATTTGAGTGAATAGAGAGAATATTTTAATGTAGTTATCCGAAAAAACTCGAATAACGCCCAACTCCTGTTTGCGTTGAACGTATAGTATAATCTAATGATGGACTATTGCACCCGTGAGGTTGCGGTAAATCGATTAGCAAATGGCGAACATTTGCGGGCATTGATGGGCAGTCAATTTCTCAATTTGAAACTATGAAAACTTCAAGTTTGGAAATTTTTTATCTCTGTATTTTTAAAATTTGGAATTTAAAAATAAACGCTTGGAAAATATGTAAGTTTATAAATTTGAAAACTTGGTAATTTGATATTCCTTTATATCTACATATAAATTTCTAAATTTCTAAATTTCTATATTTCTATATTTCTATATTTCTATATTTCCACATTTTTACGTTTCTAAGTGTGTCTGTATTTATAGCTTGGAAGTCTATATTTCTCCATTTTCTAAATTTTCACATTCAAAAACAGTTCGATTTAAAAATGTTTAATTGCTATAATCTTATATTTATACAATTTTTAACTTTTAAATCTTTAAATCTAATTTTCATATTTTTAAATATTGAAATTGAGAAACTTGAAAAGCTTAAAATTCTATATTATTAAATTTTCAAATTTTTACATGTGTAAGTTTCCAAGAAACTAAACTATAAAGGTATCAAATACAAAAACTCGTAAATTTAATATATTTATTTTTGAGAATGTATAATATTATTTAATATTTTGGAAATTTTATATTTGCTTATATTTAAATTTCTGAATTTAATAATTTCAGAAATTTATATATTTTGATTTTTAAATTTAACTATTTTGGAGTTTCAATATTTATGTTTCCAAATTTAATAATTTTGGAAAATTTATTAATTTCAAAAATTATATTTACATTTTTCATCTAAATATATAGCTAAATATAATGCAAATATAATTTTCACTATTTTTGACCTTTCAAATTTCTAAATTTCCAAATTTCAATCTTACAAATTCCTAAATTTTCAAACACCTAAGTTTCTGCATATCCAAATTTTTAAATCACCGAATTTCCAATTTTAAAAAGCAAAAAAATTTCTGAATTGAAAAACTTGATTTCATCATCTGCCCATTTTTGACGTATCGATGCATGTATAACTTTATTGTTTGAGTATTATTTAACATTTTTTATTTAACATCGACGCGACATTATATCTTTGATTTATTTTATTAATTACGTCGTATTTTTCTGTAAAATTAAAATAATCCAATAGCAACGCCTTTTCATTGATTTCCATTACTCCTTGTTGAGGCTAAATATTATTTGTTTAATTGTAATTTTTATGTGAATGTCAAATCGATGTTTTCTTATGTATGAAAGTATTGGAATACAAATTTCATTTATCATTTGTGCTATTCATTTTGTATTTTCGTTCGCAAAATTTACTACAGGCAAAAGGTATGAGACTATTGAAATTATTTTTATTGTTTGTAGGAAATGTAGAATTGACTTTCCGTTGACCAATTTATGTGCATCTTCGATATTTTCTTTTGTTAATATTTATCGTACGTATTATATGTTCGTATTTTTATTTCTTAATATATCTTATAGTATTGAAACAGATTTATTACTACCATTTGTGTGCAACTTATTAAAACTAATTTCGTGATTAAACACGTAAAAATTGTCGAGAATTAAACGAAATACTAAGAAACGTTCTTATGATACTTCACAACGTTTAAAATAATTATATTATTTAAATTATATTCGATATTTTAACATTTCATACTTTCAGCCATTATTATTTATCCAAAGTTTACACTTCCTTTATGTTAACACTATTTCGTATTTACTTTATTTTGTAAAAATAACTATTATTTTTATAGACATTTGAAGTACAAAATAAATTTAAAATGAAATCGAATTACTTGAATTATTTAAATGAATATTTCAAATTCCTGTATTCATAACAGAGAGCAGTTACACGTGGTAAGTACCATTTCAATTATCTTAAAATCATTCTATTTGTACTACATAATTATTAAGTTATTGGTCTAACAAAATTTTGCTTCAAATTTTCCAATTTTAATTAAGGCGGAAATAAAGCATTTTAGATTAATGACCTTTTCGAAACGTATTACGTAAATAAATCTAAAACGTAGTAGCAGATATCAATTCTACGAAGTATTTCTGCGCAATTACAAACACCCTTAAATGACAGGAAATTCAATAAATCCGCAAGGAATGTAATTGGCTGTAACACTCATTGGAAATTCTTAATAACACAGTTCAATTTACGACGTGATCAATTTAAAGGGATTATCCATGTTCTCTAATTTCATTAAGACGAAATTGTGGCAGAAATTTGATTGAATATCAATTTCAATCACAAAAATTTAATCGAATTTAATTAGGAGATTAAAAACGTAAATGAAAGTTAAATTGGAAAATTAAATTAAGAATGTTTATAGTTGTATTTTTAACATCAGATATGCCTCGCCAGAATGAATAATGAATTTTCTATTCTTAAATACAGAAATTACTAAAGTGCCTTCGTCGAAGATGTATTCTAACTTTTATTGAAAAACGGAGGTGTACGTTTTCTTTTTTCTTAGTTTATTTTTTTATTTTATCTTCAACTTTAAAGCAAGTTTACATCGAACGTTAGCTGTTATTATAAAACATATTAACCACAGTCGCATTCATTTTGAATATGGTTAATTTAAAAACATCGTTCTTCTTAAAATATCAAGATTAAATATTTAGAAGACATGTACGGTAAGTTATATTTTTGTAGAGAAATTTTGAGAAATTATTCGTATGGAAAATCTACATAAAGAGAATCGATATTTAATTAAATATGTACACTTGCATGATGTGCAGTTATAAATGGAAATTTTTAATTATGCATTGCCCGTCATTTTCATGTATAAATTGAATATAATTATTTCTTGAACACCTTGAATGTCTTGCGAGTTTCAAAACTTTTACATGTTTGTTTTACTTTTAGTGTGTATGGTTATGGGGCTAACTAAATTATTCACAGAAAAGCGAAGAAAAGTGTGTGCTCATAAACTATCTGCACCTTCAATAATTCGTACTTCGTGAATATCTGACCATATTTATCAATTTTCACTGTATTTATGTCTGGGCCGTATTTATCAATTTTCATTGCGTTAATGTCTGACTACATTCATCAATTTTTACTATGTAAATGTGAAACTGTATTCATTAATTTTCACTATGTACTCGACATGTTCATCAATTTTCACTGTGTCAATGTCTGGTCATGTTCATCAATTTTCACTGTGTAAATATTTGACTATATTTATAAATTTTCACTGTGTAAATGTCTGGCCATATTCATCAATTTTCACTGTGTAAATATTTGATCATATTTATAAATTTTCACCATGTAAATGTCTGTCCATATTCGTTAAGTATCATTGTGTAAATGTCTGACCATATTTATCAATTTTCACTGTGTGAATGTCTGACCATATTCATCAGTTTTCACTATGTAAATGTCTGACCTTACTCATAGCCCATGTATGTTAAAAATGTTGCAGAGCTAATTTACATTTCGTAAAATAAATATTCATTATCCTTAATAATAATTAAAAATTTTAATATTTCAATAAATACGTGGTCTTCCACGTGTCAAAATAAGTTCGTCAAAATAGATGGCTTTTTATGTATCAAAGTAAGTTCTTCCGAATAAATGATTTTTCAAGTGTCAATACACTTATGACCAAATAAATAACTTTTCACGTGTGCAAATAATTTTGTCCAAACAGTATCAAAATTTTGTCCTAATTAATCATTTTTCACGTATCAAAATAATTTTATCGGAAAGAAAGATTTTTCACACTTAAAATAAGTACGAATAAAAGAAATGACATTTCACTTATCAAAATTAGTATGTCCAAATAAATTTTTGTTCATAAATAGTTGTTTACTAAAATAAGTGTATAAATTATCTTTCACATGTCAAATCAATCCAAATAAGTGATTATTCTAGTATCAATATAAATGTGGCCAAACAAATTGTTTTTTTTGTGTCAAAATAAACGCTTTCGCACGTGCCTAAATAAATGGCTGTTCATTTTCGAACAGAATAGCATTCCATAGTAATTATTCAGATTGTAGCATACATTCTGTTCGTATAAACAGCCGCCGTGTAATAGATTGCAAAAACAACACGATAAGGAGGCATGCGCTATTGGACGAACCACTGTAATTTGTGCATTTCTGAGAGCTCGGAGAATAACGGTGTTTGCATACATTACGCACCTTCGGTCTTGTTAACAGGGACCAGCAGGGAACGCCACGTACCCTATTATTATATGTGCCACTCGTGTCTCTGGGGCTATTAAGACGACCTACTCTGCATCCAATGTTCTCGTAGCTTTCCGTGAGCCTCAAACTGTCACCGACTCTGCTTGTGAATACACCAAGTAATTATGATCCGTCCAAGTAGTGTAATACGATGATTTTCTAGGGTTACAAACTTGACACTCACGAATATATTATCATTAATGACTTATCAGCAGCGCTCAGAGTTTTCAAATTTCTAAAGTAGAGATTCTAAGATTCTAAGATTCTAAGATTCTAAGATTCTAAGATTCTAAGATTCTAAGATTCTAAGATTCTTAGATTCTCAAATTTTCAATTTTTTAAATTTCCAGATTCACGAATTCTAACATTTGCAAATTCCTAAATATACAAATTTTTGGATCATCAGTTTATAAATTTTAGCTCCACATTCCTCCCTTCTCAAATTATCAATACAGTACATTAGTGTATGTATATTATTTATTGTAGTGTGAATCTTAATAGAATAGGAATATTAATGCATACATATGAATGTGTAGTCTGAATCTTAATACACCATGAAAGATATATTTACAAGTTAAAATTAAAATAAAAATTAATTTTGTACGATTAAATTAACTAAACATTTTTATGGATAAATAATAAATAATAGTCGGAGACTTAAATCTTTTAAATGTTACTCAAGCGATGGTCTTGATAACTTATATTAAAGCTAACATGGCGATAGGGAAGTTTTAAACATCTCCTTCCAACTACCTTAAATGGCTTCAGAATATAGTAAATAAAAACATGCGATAAGTTATAAAAATTGTTCAGTACTTATATCTTAAATGTCGAATTATCAGTTTTTACACCTTATCTTTAAATGATTCAGGAAATCGACTTTTCCTAACGTATATATGTCAAGATTATTGAACTCGGTAAAAAAAACACTATGTTGCATAGTTATTTCTTATTCAGGTCTACTATAGATTCATAGACGGTATTGTAATGCCTCGCCGTTATTCACAATATGCTTTTAATGGTTTCAGTGATTTCTGTTGATTTATGGTCTCCGGCATTTAAAACTCCATTGACATTCTTCGCTTATATTCTGTTATATTATCCTCGCTATTTTTCTTTGAATTTCAATCAAACCTTTTGTATTCTTTGCAACGTTCTTTATTTCCTGTAACAAGTTGTGCAGGCATTTACTTTTATAAAGTTATCAAATTCAGAAGAAATATCAGTCAATTGATACATGTCGACTTTGATGCAATTTTGATGTGATAGAAAACCGCGGTGGACAACCGCATCCGGAGAACGTCCTGCATGGTTGTGCAACTATCGTGACTTTGTGAGCTAATGGACGTGGATAGTCAATTTCTCAATTTAAAACTCTGAAATTTCTGTATTTTCATATTTCTAAATTTCTAAATTAAAGAATTTTTTAATTTATATATTTCTGAATTTTTATATTTTTACATTTTTACATTTTTACGTTTTTACATTTTTACATTTTTACATTTTTAATTTTTGCATTTTTACATTTTTAAATTCTCAAACTCGGAAATTTATGAATTAAAAGATTTCATGCATCCTTTTTATAATTTTCCATATAGTTAATTTATGTTTCTGAATTCGAAAAGCAAATAAGTTCAATAAGTACGGTTTACGATTGACCCGGCCCCACCGTTCAAGGGTTGATAAAACAGAACAGTTCAGCTATAAGTAACTGAAATATGTATTGTATTTCTATGAAGTGAGTCTACATTGAGATAGAATTAATTCTACCCGTGTATTGTTTGACCTGGTTTTGCTACAGTCAATGTTCGATTGGCCAGGTGCGCTGAAAATTAACTGGAAGCAGTTGATTGTGACCACTTTGACCAAATTGGTTCGTGAGAAAAGGTTTAGTATGGCCAGCGCACTATCATCGCGCCACTCTTCCGAGATTACCAAAACATCTTAAATTTTAAAAAGAATATTAAATTCGTTGTAGTAACAGACAACGTATAAGTATATAACTGAATTAATTTTTTAATTTCAAGTTATTGCCTCGAAGTTCTTTCCTCACGATGCTTTTACAACACAAATTTACATACACTATAGTTAGTTTCTCGTTCCAAATAGTACACTGTGGTACCGAGGTTTACCCAGTATGTATTCATGTGTTTCCTTTTTGTAGCCGACATTTCGTAAAAATTGCAATTTACTTCTTCAGCGTTGGAACGGAGGTTATAAAACGTCAGCTACAAAAGAAAAATACGATAAAAACTCGAAAACTCATAACTCCGGAGTCGAAACATTGTGAAAACTTCAAATACATTTGATTTAAAAGTAACAACATTTCTTTTATTGCAATGGTACGTTGCATCGATAAAAATGAAATTAGTACTGAAATAAGGCAAATTATCTTCGTTTTCTGTAAATTTAAAGCAAAGTAGTGTTTCATATTTAACATCTTATATTTCTAATGTAGTTAATAAATTGAGAAGTGATAAATATAAATGTAAAAACTACATTTCTAAATAGTTAAAAAGTTTGCTTTAGTGTTTTCTCTTGGTATGGTGGAACATTTTCCAATCAGAAAACTGCAAACCTTTGCATTCTTCAATACTCAAATTTGCAAATGGAATTCTTGATTATTTAAATTGTTTAATTGTTGAATTTTTTAATTTTTAAATTTATGAATGTTTTAATTTCTAATTTTCTGTATCTCTGAATGAAATATACTAATCAAACATATTAATATTATAAAATATTCTAATTCAGAAATTTATTCATTTCTAAATTACCTAATTAAATTGGAAAATGTTATATTTCCACACATGACGCTTAATTTTTAAATTAAAGTATTTGTTGTTTTTCTAAGTTTTCAAACTTCGAAATTGCTTCATTTATGGATTTCAGATTTCTATTTATATTTTCAGATTTCCAAATTAAATTAGGTTATAATTATATTTATAAACTTATAAATCTTCAATTATCCAAATTACAAATTTTTTATTTTTTAGTTTGTCAAACCATTCAATTTCACAATTGGTAATTATGAATATGACTTCTTCATATCAAATTTCTTCAATTTCTGAATAGTAATTCAGTATTAACTATTAACTTAAAAATTAGAAAATTTCTGAATGTTTATATTTGCAAAGTTTTACAATTTCTGTCTCATTAAAGATTCGAAAACTGGAAATTCACATAATAATCACATATTATTTTCTGCATTTTTAACAAATTATATTCTGTACTTTTTACTATCAACTAATTAAAAAATCAGAAAATTTCTGAATGTTTATATTTCCAAAGTTTTACAATTTCTGTCTCCTTAAAGATTCAAAAACTAGAAATTCACATGAATATCACACATTCTTTTCTGTATTTTTAACGAACGATCGAACAATGAGCAATTGTTTTGAAAGCTGCCTCGTTTTATTCGAAGCTAAACGTCCCCGATACGTTGTCTAAAAACGTCACTAGGTAAATTGCATGATACGTTGTAGTGTTCGATACCTATGGGCGGTATCGTTCTCTAATAATTAACGAGCTAGTGGTATGGTCATGGAATCGTAGTCTAAATTACTGCACTTACCTACCTAAACCGCCCATTAAATCTACACAGAAACGTGCATTATTTTAAGCACAGCTGTCGAGATCGATATGAGCTGTGTATGGTGGTGCATAAATATTGGGTTTAACCTGATTTGCATTCTTTGTTTAAACGTTTGCTGAATCTGCAATTGTATGCTTAGGCTTCTTCACGTATCAAATTTGGGAATTTAGAAGCTTCACTTTAGAATCTCAAATTTTCAAATTGAAGTAGCTGTCTATTAAACATTAAATAAGTATATTTTTTAATTACAATTTTTATCGAAATCTGTAAACCACATTTCAGTGATCAAGCATCAAAGTTTCAGATGAATTTTATAAAAACTTCTGTAACAATAAATATTTTAATTATTACTTTTATAAATTTTACCAACTGTTAAAATGATCTGACTAATTGAATTATATAAAGGACTTGTATGTATAAAATATTTCGTGAAGCATAAAATTAATTTCATTTGTAACAGTCGCTTGCAATCAATTGTAGTAATTCCCTAAGTGACCAGATAGTTTGTTTAAGTGCATTCTGTGTATCTTGTTTGTTCATTATAAACTTAAGTCAAATACACTTGTCCAAATAAGCTTCATGTGATTGCATCAGATAATTAACTAAAACGTCCTTTGAATACTAAACTGAAGATTCAGCGATGAACTGATTCAATTAATGATTGACTTTAATGAATTTGTATTCGACAATTTCAAAACTCGTTGTTGCATTATAACATCCGATTATTAGACATTCAATAATTTTCTTCAAATTAAGTTTCTCTGTTTCAAGTTTTCTTCAGTTAGAAATTTTTTATTATTTTAGTATTATTTTTTTCTATATTAAAGGAATGTTATGTTCAAATGCTATTAGTGAAAAATCAATTATTCTGTTACGTTGTTAAATTACCAAACTATTCTTAGGTTCATAAGTTTTAGATTTCGGACTTTTCACAGTATTTTTCTTTGAAATCATCCTAACTGTAAGGTATAAATTAAAAAAAATTGTCACACGTTAATTGTATCATTCGTGATTTTCTTCGAACGATATTTTAAGCAACCATACTGATTCACACATTTTAAATTATTTATGTTTGCTTTTATAATAATGTGAACGTATTGGCACTTACAAAGTTCTTAACAAATTTTATTTGAAATAAATGCAAAATTATGTCTGAATTTTCGGTAAATTTTTAAGCATTCATATATTTTAAGCTACTCCCATTAATTTTAGTAATAATATAATAATATACTGAGATTACTGATTTTTAGAAAAATGTTATTGAATTGTAATTGAAGTGAATGCAAAGTTATTTGTGAATTTTTGTTAAATACATCCATTGAAATAAAGGATGAAACTACGAGATATAACTTAGGTCTCTGTACAAATTTTTTAATTTTTACTTTATATGCACTTATTATATCATTTTATTAAAATGAACGTTTCTTTTTCATTGCACTCAGAAGAGACAGAAACGATTATTTTCTTCTGAAATTTTTTATTTTAGCACTGAGTTCGGCGTAAAAATAAATGGCCAATAAATTAATTCGAACGTCACGTAGTTTGATTGAAAATCAATATTAGTTACATTTTACAGAAATAAACCAGCATGTCGAAAATTTGTCTGTTTTCTGTCCTAATATCTAAAAGTTCATAAATATAGCTAAAAATATAAACTATACTGTAAATATAGTTGCAAATAATAATTTTATACAATTTGACATCACCATATTTCCAAATATTAGTGATTTCATCAAGTTTCACAACTTTTTGAATTTTAGAATTGGAATTTCCCTTTTTACTATTTTAAATGATCGAAAGTCCAATAAATTCACAAAAAAATTCACCATTGTGAATGTACAATTTTCAACTAAACATTGTGATTTTCTAATTGTCTTTTCAATTGATGAATTTTCTAATTATTTTGATGATTTTTTTTTAAAGTTACACCGAATGCGTTGGTGTAACTATTAATGCGTTGGATGAAACTATTTGTTTATTTTTTAAAATGCATATTTTAAAGATTAAACACAAATAAAAAAAAAACGAATTACTGTGATTATATTTTTTGAACTAAACATGGCATATGCTTCTTTCTATATAACTGTGCAAGTCGTTAAATTTTCATAATTCGGATCAAAATTTGTCTTCTCTGTACACAGTTAGCTAAATCAAAATGTTTTAATTGGAAGAGAAATATTGTACAAGTATTTTATAGGCAAATACACGAAGAACGAAATATTTTGTTTGCAAAACGTCGTGTGAATGTATTTGTATCATAAACTTTGTCTACGGTGATATAATTAATTGGAGGATTAAGGTAACATTGCAGAGGCGTTTTACTTGGGAAATGGGATATGTATGCACTAACTATATTTTATGACTTTTGATGCAGGTTGCAGCCAATATACAGATTAACTCTAATACATGACTAAGCTTTACGAGTTTGCTTTACTTAGCATGAAAATGAGGAAAAAGTGAAGCAAACATAAATTCAGGACAGCTTCTATTACAGATAATGCAAGTACATATTACTTTTTTAAGAAATGTTGCAAGAATGATGGAACGAAGCATTCAAATCTACTGCAATAATGCGTGTTTCGCATTGAAAAGAAACAGCAATGTTTAAAAATTTTATTATTAATCCAATTTTAATAAATACAATTACTTAGTAACAATAATACTTAATTCCTTGATAATTAGACAATAAATGTTTTTGATAACTGAATTCTCTCTTTAGAAAATATTGTTAAAAAATTATAAAATTCAACGTTTAGTTATATTTAGTTCCAGATATACAGATGATACAGATTTTTAAGTTAATTGAAACAGTAAGTGCTTTGAAACAAATTATAGAATGGTTTGAACTATTTTAAAAAGCTATAGTACATAATGTTTAAATTTTAATTTACTGTAAAGCAAGCTATTTTTTATAGAACTATTGAAAATAATATTTATTATAGATTTTTATGTATACATTCATATAATATTTATAAGTGTGTGTTCTTTGTAGAATTTTATGGAATGTTAAATTACATGAATAATATTCAAAGAAAAAATAAAATAGCATGGTTTGCAAATTTCATTTTTAATTCTGCTATGAATACAGCAATATACTCTTATTATCAATTTATCATGTTGTAAAATGTTATTTCTGAAGTATTATTTTATTTATTTCTGTACTATATACTTTTTTCAAATCGTTTAGTAAATCTACTAATTATCAGTTGATATTTTCAAAATGATTTTGCAGTCAAGTTTCACTTATAAAATTGGTGGGTAGTAGAATATGTAAAATCTGAAAGAATATTTTCGAATTTCTTTACACTTTGAGACTTGTTTGTAGTCCATAATCCAGTCCACATAATCTAGTTTGTAGGAACTATTTATTCATTAAAGAAGATAAAATATGTAGTATATGCAATCCACAAATAAATAATTTATTAAATAATTAACAAATAATTTATTTCAACGCATAAAAAAATAAATCAATTCATATCTACTAAATTATATAATTAATTAATTGAAACTGTTACAAATAATCTATTGAGAATTTCAGAATTCAAGCAAGAGAAATATTCTTTTTATTTGTTTGAACGTCTATTCAAACGTTTGAATTGTATTAACTGGAAGATCCACTATGACCTAGTAGTAAGTTGTTATCTCCGCTTATAAATGCATAAATTCATAAATGCTTGGTTTAGCATAATTAGCACCTTACCACTGAGTCGAAGTGTGTATCTAGTACACTGAGTCTGTATCTAGTACAATTTAAACAGTTAACTAAGCATTAGGACAACTTTCGATGCGAATCTCTGTTGTACTTCAAGCGTACATGTTCTGACTTTACAAAACGATTACTTCTTAGATCATCCATCACTGTGCAAAATTAACTGTCATAATAGTTACTGGTAATTAGCTCTATAAATTCAGTTAAATTAATTATGTACAGATAAAATCAATTTTTGAGTACTCTTGATTTAGAGAGAATGATATACACTAATAAATTAAAAGATTCCTAATATATTTGTAATAATAACGTAATCATTTTCTTAGTATATTGTAGGTTGTTTTCATTTCTGAATATCACCCAATCCAGACGAAACGTCGAACAAATGATTTTTCTCATGAAAATTGAACAATTAGTCTACAATATGTAAACTTGTGATGCAAATATTAATTAAATTATTGAGACACTATGTTCCTTCATTTAGAGAAGGTATTGCATAAATTACATCTTATTATAGAAGAAAAAACAACGAGTAGGGTTGAAGCATCAAACAAAAAACATTTCGTCTAAAAATTAGTCCTTTATATTCACACTAATTAAACTCCTTCATTCGATTTGCTTCATTTGAAACATGTTGGATAAATATTTATTATTCTCACCTAACCACTTTTATTTCACCCTAGTTTATTATACCAATAAAAGTAACAAAAGTATTGACAACACTCTGTATTATATGAAGGAAAAATTATTCGTAAAATTCATTTTTACACATAATTTAAAAGAAATTCATGAAAGTATGCAAACTTGCGAAATAACCTAATAACAACACAAAGATTGGTCTCGCAACCACTGCCATTTTCATGAACTGCGTTAATAAACCTTTATTTCCTAAACATCCAGCTCATAAACAGAAATGAGTCAACATTGCTACACCCACGAAATCATAATAAAAACAATGCTTACACGAAGGTTTATCTAGCAAACCTCGAAAGACTCGTATAATCTCGCGCACTGGATTCTCCCGCGAAATATCGTTGTTGCTTACATCCCGTATCCGCGTTTCCGCGAAAAGTTAGCTTCAGGCGTTTCCGGGAGGCTGCGTATTCAACGCGAACCCGCCTTTCTCGGTCGTTTCGTTTTTACGATCGGCTACGATCATTTTTTACGAGCCATCCCGTAGTCCTCGTTGTCCAGAATTCACCGAACGTACAGCACACCCACTCGTCGATTCACTTCGTCAACGACCGCCCTCGTCGTCGAGGAGGGTTGCAACGAGTGGCGCTCGAACTTTTGATTGATATCGGATAGAAACGAAAACGAACCACCGAAGGTGGCTATCCGCAGAAAATCACGCCAAAAATGCACAGCTATACATTTCGTGTGCGTCGGAATGCAACAAAATGGCGGGAAGAGACGCGAGGCGAGGGAGAAGAAAAGTTCAATTTGAAGTTTCCGTGCGAATGAAAAGTTAAGCACTGTCACTCGCATCGTAGCAATCTGCGGTAACAACTCCGGGTTTTATGTCGTTTCTAGAGTAATTTTCCGCGACCGCGATGTGCAACGACGAGATGTTCGGCTGTATTTCTGCGACGTGCACTTCTCTCGCAGACCTGAGAGCAGATGAAATATTGATTATCTAAGTGGGTATCGTGGTACTACATTATAATATTAATTTATAGATGGACATGATCTATCGCTGAAATGATGAGATTCAGCTTTTGATATCTCTGCTCGAAATACGGAGTGATGTAATTGCTTTGTTTGTCTGTTTTTTATCAAGATGTGCAGGATGTTCCATTTAAGTTAACATTGTAAAAAATCTTGAAGATGTGTGGTTTAAAAAAAACAAATTGACACTTCTACTTGTGGAATTTAAATAGAACAGCAAATTTTGGATAGAGATGGTTGAGAGATATCAAAATTAGCAACAACATATTATCAAAATGAGTTTCAGTTTAAAAGGTACTTGAACTTCTGATCATTATTGCCCCTACATTTCATTAATCTGATTACTAATCATCGACTATCAAACAATCAGTATACAAGTATATTAATATATCAGTACATACAAATTCCTTGTATACCTTATTCGTTGTGCAAGTTTTCCTCTTTCGCATTTTTCTTCTGTTTCTTTCTCATATTTTTCCTTTTCACAACTCATGAATAGTTTAATCATAAAATATTGTGTTTCATAACTGATCTGATTTATCTTCACCTCTTAATATAATGCGATACATAAATATACCAGCTATTTTTAATAATGTTCTATGAATATACCACTATTGAGTTTTCCATGAAAAATTACAGTCAATGTTCTATTTATGCTAATTTGCAACGTATAAACAACAAATTACATAAAAAGAATTCGTCATGTCAACATAAATATTTCATTTTCAAGCGTTCGGATGTAAAATGAATGTAAAATAAAGGTATCGTAACGAATTTGTTTATTATGAAACTCGATCGGTGCTAACAAAAAGAAAATGTACAAGTTCGGTATATTTATGGAAATCCAGGAAATCAGGTTTTCTGTAACCAAGTTTAATGAGTACATTAGTACCTTAATTTTTGTTTACATAATTTATTATTTGCATGGTAAATTAGTATTTAAGAAGTAAAGACCATAAGTTGCTATCGAGTGCACAGATCGTTACAAATAAGAGGTATTGGTATATTTATACAACGCCCAAAAATAAGGTTTTATATTGCCAACTTAATATTTATGTTAACATATCAATTCTCTTGAGTATAATTCATTCTTTACAAGCTACGAATTAGTATTTAAGAAATAAAGGCTATAAATTCAACGGATCGTTGAAAATAAGAGGGGTTGGAATATTTATGCGATGCTCCAAAGCGAGATATTATGTAACCCAGCTTAATATTTATGTTGATACGTTAATCTTCTTTTACAATATTCACTGTTTACATGCTACAAATTGTATTTAAAGAATGTTAAATTACTATTAAAAGTTCAGATCATTGAATATAAGGTAGATTGGTATACTTATGAAATACCTGAAAATGAGGTTTTATGTAAGCAGCTTAATATTTATGTACACACACCAATCTTGCTTTACACAATTTAGTTTATGCGTTACGAATTAGTATTTATGGTAAAGTATTAGTTGACACTTTAAGGAATATTTTGTTTATTTGTTCACATAGCTCAGGCTAAGTTCACTTTACGGAAAATTTATGATTAGCAGTCGCTGCACAAACTATTCTTCTATTATAGTACAAGTATTTATTCCTGATACCGTTTGTAATTTTTTTTCTTTTTTCTTCTAAACGTAAAATTTGATTTAATAGTTGACACCCAGCGAAAACGGAATATTTAGTAGTTGACATCCTTTTGTTTCAGTAATTGACATAGGGAGAAAATCCAATTAATGAACTAGTCTTGATAATGTATAAATACAGAATTTTTTTGAACATTTAAAAAAGATTATTCTTGAGTAAATTTACAAAAAATATTTAATAATTAAGGGTTAATATGAGGAGTTAATAATAAATATTTAATATGAAGAGTTCGAACACTCCTCATATCCGAGGTATCCTCATATCAGTTTTTTATTGCGTTTTCTTCTGCATCAGTCAATACTCCAGCTGTGCCCATTTTTCTTTTAATTGGATGTTTGCCTTCAACCTTGTATTTTAAAGTTGTCCTCGGAACAGTAAATTTCCTAGCTGCTGTTTTATACGGAGTTTTGTAGAGCCAGACATCTTCCACGGCCGCTTGCATAGTCTTTTCTGTATAATTTCTGAAGTTACCCTTCGTAGAAGGCATCTCAAAATTGACAGAGGAACAAAATCAGTAGTTGACATGTAGTAATTTAATAGTTGACACCTCATGTCAACTACTGAGTAATAGACCATTACAAGTTTCAGTAGTTGACACGAGTGTATTTAGACAATTTAGCATTGTTTGTTGCCAATTTTAATAAGTAAACCTCTTTCTAAGTTTCAAACAAGATAAACGAATGCCTCTTTCACTCACAATGATTAAATAATACAAACTTGCAATACTTACATTTTAACCAAATCCTTAGCGATTTATACAAGAAAACACTTAAAATCGTAAGAGCCGTGCGCAAGTTTGATGAATCAGTTGCTATTACATTTTTGAATGGCGAATATGCACAATAGTTCGCAATTAAGTCACTGAAGCCTGACAGTATACACATTAATAAGGTTTGATGTATTCCAACTTGTGGTTTCCTTACTTATTTACTTTTTTTGAAAAAGTGTCAAGTACTGGTATAGTGTCAACCACTGGTGCTCTTACCTTAAAGAATAATGGTCATAAGTTGCTATCGAAAGCGCAGATCATTATAATTAAGAGAGGTTGAAATATTTATGCAACGTGCGAAAACCACATAGGCAATCCAGTTTAATATTTATATTCATTAATCTTTACATTAATTCTTTGACATAATTTAGTGTTTACACGTTACAAATTAGAATTTAAAGAATACTCGCCATAATCATCTACCAACAGCTCAGATAGTTGGGAATATGAGTATATTCGCACAATTCACCGAAGAAGCAAACTTCTCGATAGTCGTCTCTCACTAACTTCGATCAAATCTACCTGGCATAAAACTTTAATGTCGACACCTCGAAACAAAGTTTGTAATTGATCCTAAAGCGTAACGTGATTGACGTTACCATGTTAGACGTCCGTAATTTTCTAACTTACTGACGAAGACCTACGTACGGTCTAGCAATTATTTCTCTGTCTCGGTTATGGTACATGGTCACATTTAAACTGCACTTGGCTTTACTTGTCGTTACTCTCCAGACCGATATACAATATGTACACTGTTGTGTATGTATAGCAACGTTTCAGCAGCTCGTTTAGTTAACACGAGGAAATGAGGAAATACAGTTTGGTTTAAGGAAACGAATTCTTGGTTCAACCTGAAAACGCAAATTACGCAAGACGCCGTCGAAACTGTGATGACTTAAACAAAACAACATTATGTTATTTGAGTTCCTCTGTGACAGGCGTTAATTACGTGTTCATTGCCCCGCTGGGAACACTCTTGGAGCTTGTTACCTGGTGGCTATATCAGAAATTGTATTTGTTGTAAATGATTGGTGTTACGAAACTTGTTCTTATACCACTAGGGGCTCAGTATCAGTTATTTGTAGTTTAAGATTTGTAAATGTTAGAATTACGCAGTGATCACGACCGAAAATAAATAAATGGATGTTAATCCGAACATGTTTCTTCTAGAAATCTAGAAATCTAACAATTTAGAAATATGCGAATCTAGGAATTTACAAATCTAGAAGTTCAGAAACATAACGTTTTAAAAATCATGAATTTATGAATTTACATACTTGTTTTTTAAACACAGAAATGAAATATTTCCAAGTTTCAAAATCTTGGAATTTAGTAAATGTAGAAATTTAAAAAATACAAAGGGTTGAAAATTTCACATTCATAATTTTCCCAGTTTCGAAATGTGTGAACGTGTAATGTGCGTTAATGTGCTTTCGTTTCTGATGACGTTATACAATAACGTAAAACAATTTCCAAAATAATATCTCTGAAGTCTTTTGATCCAAGGTGTATTATTATAACTGTTCCATAATGAGTTGTTCAACTTTTTGGACGTATGCCTCGGAACAGTACTTCTTTACCTTTATACAAAATAGTTTACACTCTAGTACTGTATATTAACTAGCTAACAAGAAGAAGTTATGGGAAGTTTAGTAAGTAAAGTTCGTCTGATCTAAAATTAAATTTTTCAAACACAATAACGTGAAGAAGTTTCGTGGTAAAAGAGGCAAAAGATCCCATCTGCCTTGCCAGCTTCAAGTTAATTATTTCACGAATGGATAGTCGAAATAATGAGATACAATCGAGTCAAATTATCGCCGAAAGCGGAAACTTTAAATTACCATTAGTGCTTACAGCAAATTTGAAAAGTATCCCGACAGAACATAGCATCAAAGTTTCAACTCACAGAACCTTTAATCTTCGTTCACAAGAATTTATTATTGTACGTTAATTTGGTGTTCTAGCTGATATTTAAACTATTTTAGAGATATTTTAAACAATATTAAATTATTTTATTATAGGGAAACGTTAAGTAAGCAGAAGAAATATGCTGAAAATTATGGATCACTTATCTCTATTTTTTTAAATAATTCGGTACCTATAAAATTTTTATTTCCGTTTTGTATTTTTATTTATAATCGCAAGTTATAATAATACAAACATTGTGGTATTTCAACAAATATTAATATATATATTAATTGATGTATATTATTATTATTATACGAGGTCTGTCCCAAAAGTGTCCAACCTTCTTTAATTTCTTCGCACCTGACAATTTTAGCGTCATTTGCCGGGTATGAGTATCAACTACAAAGCTTTACGAACTCCCATGATATCGCAGTTTTCGTCGGAACGTCTTAGTTCATGTGCAACGTGCATTTGTTTACGAAGCGTTTTTTACGTTCGTCGCATTCTGCTGTTATGAAAAATGACGGAAGAATCAAAGCAGCAAATTTGCATCAAATTTTCCTTAAAACTCGAAAAGAGTTGTGCATTTGGGGATGAGTATATGAGGAACACACAAATCAAAGAGTGGTATAAGCGGTTCAAAGATGGCCGCACATCTGTTGATAGTAACCCACGCTCTGGGCGGCCTTCCACGACAAGACCTAATAATATCGAACGTGTGTGACTTGCGATCAACGAAAATCGTCAATTAACTGTGCGAGAACTAGAATCTGATCTTGGAATACAGAAAACTAGTTTTGGCCTCAGTTTTGGTCAAGCGGTGATTGGCTTCTTCATCACAAAAACGCGCCAGCGCATGCATCGAATCTTGTGCAGCAATATTTGACGAAGCACAAAGTCATACAGCTCCGTCAGCTTCCGTACAGTCCTGATGTAGCTTCCTGCGATGTTTGGTTGTTTCCAAGATTGAAAATGCCACTCAAAGGACACCGATTCGACGATAAAGAAACGGTCGAAACTAATGCGACGAAAGCTCTAAAGACTATTCCGAAAAACGAGTTCCAGGATTGTTTCCATAAGTGGAAAGGTCGTTAGCAGAGTATTCTACAATCAAATGGGGACTACTTCGAAGGATACCATCAGCCTGATGACGCAGGATAACATCAGCAGGGAAATATGAAAGGTCGGATACTTTTGGGACAGACCTCGTATAATGTATATTAATTAATGCTATACCATTTGCTACAATTTTTATATTTTATATTTCAATTTCAAATTCAATGCGTTCCACATACGCCGGTGACAGGTGGAGCCAGTAGTATTGACGCTAACAGTGATATGGATATGTCGAGCTAGTTTGACTATAATTCATTATTAATCTAACCAAAATATCACTGATAGCCCAGATACAAATATTGTACGTTTTCTATATACATAAAGAGAATAAATAACAGCTCTAAAAAAAGCTGTCTAACACCTTTGTTTCCTAAACACAGAATTTTCGCAATATCAGAAAGCTATCAAACCCGTTTGGCACTTGCAGTGTTAACTACTTAAAAATCTTAATCGTTCCGAATCAGCTGCTTAGAAAGCGCAAGTCGCAAATGCTAGTTGCACGGGTAGCCTGTTCGAATAAAACTTCGCATGCATAAGATTAGCAGGTGAGAGTGGCGGATGAACGAAACAAATTGCCACATGCGCGACCTCCATCACAGCCAGTTCCCAATTGATGCGTGCTTCTCCTGGTTTCGACGTGGAGAAGAGGTCTGCCTCGAGCACACCATCATTGAAGAAATTACTTGAAATCAATCCTGAAAATCGGCACGAAAACAGCCGCGACCGGTAGTTCGTGCAAAATTCGACCATATCGTTCTATATTTATATCGTGCTTTATCATTTGATCGCTTCAGGCTGACATCAAGCTACGAAGCTCATTAGCATACATTTTTTTTGGTGGTAAAATGTAATCGGGCTTGGACGCATTCTTCTGTTATTTCCATTGGTAATTCGGCTACATTCCAGTCTCCACCTAACGGCAATTATAATTAATATTTATGTCGGTTTTCGACTTCACCTCGTGTTCATGTGTTTTATTTTAATTTTGGCGTCTCAGATTTTTGTCTAGTTGGACCGTGCACACTGTACTTCGTTTCTGGAATAAATCTCTTTTGTTCTTGATATATTGTACACATCTTTGACCACGGATTCTCTCATACAACAATTTCTATAGCGGCTAGTCGTGAGGGTATAGAAAGACATCGGACGTGCAAACGACTGACACGGTTTATGACGTGGACGACAGCGGAACTGTATTTGAGGAAGCTGTTTCGGTAATTAGAGTTTTTAGCAAAAGCATGTCCGTAATTAGAATTGGTTAACGGTCTCGACAGTAAATCGCTAGTGTCATAAACCCTGGATTTCCCCAAGGGTCTTCAGAGCGAAACGACCATCGGTTACTCGCGTCACTGACCTAGGAGCCTAGGAAATTTCGCTGCGTTGCCATCTTTACCAGCAAGCACTACCCCCGGCAAATTATACTGCCGCTACAAGAAAGCATGCTACGGGCGCAAGAAGGAAGACAATTGGAAGAACTTGATAATTGTTTAACTCCATCTTGTCGAGGATTGACCAAAGAAAACAGTAGACTTTTAAGAACACCAAGAGAGATTTTCTTTAAAATCTTTAAAGATTAATGGCGTGCGAAATAAAGGCCCACAGAAGACGTAATCAATGTGGTAGTTTATTATTACATCGCACACGCATTTCTTTATTTTTATTTCACAAATAAATAAACTAATTTGTTATTTTAACTGACAACTGTGTTTAATTCAGATAATTATTTAATAAGTTGTTGCATGTGAAATGGAACAGAAGTTTACGTACAAGTGTAATATAAATAAATTTTGAAATAGAAAGTCAGATTTCATGACATAACTCAGTATGTCAGTTCGAAGTTTAAAGTATAATCAAGACTACATACCCTCAGTTAACACGTTCCGTGCCAAGCCATTTTTGCCTGACTTGTCGTTCAGGACATTTGATATTTTGACTAAAGATTAATACATTATCACACAATATTTCATTACATCTTCAATACATAAGTAATTCTTGTTTTCTTTTGTTCTATACTGCATCTTGTATAATGCTTCATTTTTTAGGTAGAAATATAGTTTACAGAATTATATTTGTAATAAAATATATGTTTTCAGCGCATTGAATAAATATGACTGCGTATTCCACCGGTGATACACGTGGCCTGACGATCAAGTTTACCGTGTACCACCGGTGATACATGTGGCACAGAACGTGTTAAGCTAATTAAAAAATTACTGCTCGTCAATATTGGAAAACTATGACTTTGAAGCATAGAATATGATACATCAGATTATTTATTTTATAGTAAATCAGTTATTAATACGTTTCATAAAAACTGACTAGCTAAGAAAATATGAAAAGCAATTTCGCAGAAAATAACAGTAGTGGAAATATCAAGCTTTTTCGTGCAAACTTTGAAGAAGGATTACGTGTAAAAGAAAATACGATTATACGATTCAATGATTTTGCTTTTGCTGTTCTTATTTTGAAAGTTCAAATTCTTGTATTTATTCTGTAGTTACTAGCATTTGAAGTAAGCTTGTTATTTAGCATATAACGATGTTGTTTCTTCAGTTTGACAACCTGTAGTTATGCACATCGTTATTTTCTTTGATATACATGTAAAACAAACACAGAAATAATACACTTTTTATCGAATCTAGACTTTTTCTGTTTTATTCTTTATGCAAATGTTTATGAAGTTGACAATACTGTTATTGTAAGTAATATTATTTTTCTATTAAGCAACCAGGTTTCACAGACCCCTTTGTTAAATTGATGTAACACAAATACACCCTAAATTTAAAAATAACAGTTAAATATAATAATATTTACAATAAATAAAAATTCAGGAACGGAATCACTAAATTTATGTTTATTCGAAATAAAGTTTCAGAAACAAAATTATTATATTTGTTTACTGCAAATAAAGTTTGGAAAACAAAAGTATGATGTTTATGTTTACATATTAAGTTAGTTAATTTAGCACAGAAAAAATGTCTATTTCGGTACAAAGAATTATAGTGAAAGGGTTAAGTGATTCGTAAGCTTTGCGCAAGCGTTTCAAGACTTCATTTACTTAAGAAATAGAACAGAGTAAAGTTTCTTTTCGTGACACGCTACGGTCCTTTAAATATTCTTCCACGACTATGTGACTTAACCAATTTAAACACAAGGGACTCCTTGAAATAATACGTCGACCGTAAGAATTAAAGTCAGGAAACGAAAGTTTCTTTTGTCACACGTCGCGTCTGGTACAGCATTGACTTTACCTGAGAACACCTTTCAGGGAAACATTACTTTTCACGTGTTACGTTTTTATTTCGTGCTGCAATACTTCTTTTGTTTACGTCTGTTAATTTTCGAATTTTCAAATGCAGACATTTAGAAATTTAGAACATAGAAATGTAGAATATAGAAATTTAAAACATAGGAAATTAGGTATACAGAAATTTAACATTTTGAAGTTTTGAACTGTAGAAATGTACATGTTTGGAAATTTAATAACATATAAATTTATAAATTTATTTCAGATATTTGGAAATTAAGAAAAATATGATGGTGTTTAAATTTTTTTATATTTGCATATTTTCATAAAAAATTTAAAATATAATTACTAATCTAGTTACCGATTACGAATATTTATAACACTGTGTCATAATACTTTTTTACGTAAAATATTTTAAACACTCAATCTATGAGATTAAAAATATTCAGCTCCATTTGAAGTAGATAGATGCTGAATTTTTTATTTAAACGTAATTTCACATATACTTTACATGATTTTATTTTTGAGAACATTTCATATAAGATAGGTATTCAAGTATAATAATAAAACAGTTAATAATTAATGTATAAGATTATTCTTTAACTTCAAGTATCTTATAAACTATTTATCTACTCTTTATTTCACATCTTGCATAAAATATTTCCAAGGCTCAAAGCTTCTTTTAAATAAAATATTTCCAGGAATGACTTCATGTTCTCTTTAGATAAAATATTTGCAATGATTAATTAATGTGGGCAAAAGTACACTGTTATTAAACCGAAAGTGGCTTCAACGCCTCAATAAAAAATAACAACAAACTAATTGCAATATTTTATTCCCCCTGAAAGCCATATAGCATCCTCATTTTAAATACTTATTTTATAAAACAAATAATTCACGAATTCCTTTAAGTCATAATAGACTGCTATGAGTTTACCAGATTCATTTTATATACACAGAAACGCCTTTGTCTTCCTTTCAATTTCATTTAAATAATAGACTTCCGTCATTGCTTTATCCTGTTGCCTGCTTTAAAAACAAACCCCATAAAGGCACCCGGACGACGTTACATTTCGTAATACGAATAAACACGCCGAGGGCGTATCTAAAATCCATGCGAGTGAACTCGGACAAAGCTGTAGCGGCAAAGTAAATCAATCACAAAGCCGTGATAAACAAAACCACGTTTCAAACACGAGTGTCGCGGAAAGCGAGTAAGAAATAGCCATCAAAAAGATAGAAGAACAAAAATGAAAAAGCAGAACTTGCGGAGGAGGAAAAAAAGTAGAGTACAGACTCTGTTGGTTGGATCCGCGACAGAACCGGGTAGCATATCCCCCGGAAAGTTCATTAAGAGGGAGCCTCTTTCGGCTCGTCGGGTCGCAACGAAGCATTAATTTTCCAAGATGTTAATATGGGGTACCGTGAAGGGAATTTCGTACGGTGGCTGGAAGAGAAAGGCCAGCGTTGACTTTTACTCACGTGGACGGTTTGCTGACGGGAAATTAGAGGGAAAAGGGGCCTGTGCTTGAAGCTCGGACTCGGCCGAAGAACAATTTCCAGCCTCTAGCGTTACGTCACCGCGCTAGTAAATAGCATTAGCAAGTCAACTAACGCTTTGCTCTCCCGGCCACTTGCTTCTTGAGATTCCAGTTAATTTATACAAGTAGCGCACTTTAATGCAGTTACACAGTTGCCGGGGTTACAAGTTTAGTTTTAGTTTTCGGCACAGGCGCTGTTGTCTTCTTAACGCGAGACTCGAAGAAGACTCGTTCGGATGGGAGATGAGAGCTCGTCGAGGACGTCAAACAACGTCGAAGACCGTGCCGGCTGCGTTCGACGAAACGGCTAATTTCGTAACGACGCGACAGAAGCGACGCGAAGCGTAACGTACCGAGAGTTCGGGTTATTATGCGAGAGACATGGTTAATTGCAATGCAACGCTGCGTTAAGTTACTGGAAGCCAGCCGGATCCGGCGCTATGGGACGATCGTTTGCTTGCGCTTCGGTCGCGACGGTTTAACGTGCTTCTATCGGCTTTAATGAATTAAAGTCATTTTCGTCTTTGTAACTTTTAACCACATGCATTCGCAGTTTAAATAATCGAATTTTTAATACGCTTCCATGTAACATTTAATACGATTATAATTTACACAATGAATAATCGTTAAAAATTTAATAGCCAAGGTGTAAGTGACTATGATGGTGCGACATTTGATCGTGAAATAACTATGGGTACTAAATTTAGCGTAATTTTTCCTTTGTCATTTTTCTATTTTTACTTTAAAAAGAGTCACCTGCCCTAGTCCTGGAATTATCTTGAAAACATAATTAATGTTCTGTCATGTACATGTATATACAAATTTTATCTAAAATACCTACTCTCGATTATGTCAGAAAACATTTCATTAAGTCATGTCAAATGAATATAATCTAATATAATTAACTTTCTTCTTAGATATATGAGGATTTTGTGGAAAATCATACGAATATTTGTTAATCCTTTCTATACAAATATTCTAAATGTATCTTATCGTGTTTGTAAAGAATAAATTTGTTTAGCAATATATTTATCATCTGCAAATTCGAAATGTATCTTATACGTATTTGTAAAATAAATTTGTACATGTTTGTTAGTATTTTTATAACCTATAAAATCATATGATTATTTGTTAATCCTTTTTATATACATACGTATGTTATTCAAATCGTATCATATACATATTCGTAGTGAATAAATTTTTACACGTTTCTCAGAACTTTTGTTATGTACCTTTCTATATTTTTTTAAACACATTAAAACTCCGAGTAATAAAAGGTTAACTGTAAGAGCAGGATAGTACGGAACGAAGATAAAAGCGAACTCGCCATTAATCATTTTATCGTATCACCTTCTCACGTTAATTTGTCGAAACTATTAATCTTACAAGATCCGAGAACATGGCCGGTATTCGGCGCGACATCGTTAATTGAATCCTTTCAGGAGCTTAAACGAACCCAACCTATTTTGGACAACCTAATTTCTGTCGAATTCCCGCCAATCAATTACTCGCGAGTCAACCTTTGATCGTGTGAAAAACAGAACCACAAACCGTCTCTCCGTTTCACGAGCTTGTTATTCGGGAATACGTGATCCCTCGGTCATAAACGACAGCCGACGTGTGTCGAACGCTCCTGAAATCCAGCCCAATTTCGATACTGGAGATTGAAACGATCGGACGAGTCACAAAACGGGACGTGGCGTAAATTTCAGCTCCGCGAATGAAACGACGTCGACTGGCCATCAAAATCTCGGGGTAAAAAAAAAGTTGAATCGGAATCGTGGTTATCGAAGTATCCTAATGCCTTTATCTAGCGCTGGAGGATACTGCGGTTGGGGTTGGGCCGCAACCGAAAAGTGCTGCGGGGCAATCCATTGCCATCACTTGAACCGTTTCCCTTCTCGAGGGATGAAACGAGAAAAACTCAAGAGTCACTCGAACCGGTGGTCACGTCTTATCAATCCCCTTTTTTACTCGCTTACGATGGGGTTATGATTAATAAAGGATGCCCTTCGTACATAAATAACGTAATTGTACGCGGGTGGATGATGTAAGGCAAACTTTGCTTCATCCGCGATACTGGCTAGGGTGAAATGTTTAATCACAGTTTTACATTTTCATTGATATCGTAATCAACTGTAATAGAGCACTGAGTGTCTGTATTATTTATAGGTACTGTATTGCAGTATAGAGTGCTTGTTGTTTTATTCGTGAACCGACGCTGTGCGTGACTGCAGCGAGGGAGTTTCGTACTATCATCGTAATAAAAATATAAATTGTCAAATATAAGTCTTTTAATTTAATCATTTACGTTATGCAGATTTTAATAAGAGAAAACGAAAACAACAAGAATTTTTAACACTTTTAGACAGTGTTAAACGTTAATTTTTAGACTTTTTCTTTATAACTGAATGTACAGTGTGTTGAATAAATGTAGCAACATCACATGGTGTCAATGTTCTGAGACTTTGGTAGAAAATTATTGTCAGTAATCCTTTGTAATGAGTAAAGAATAAATATGCAACAGAAAGACAGTTAATTCCTTTCTCACTTAAATATTTAATTATATTAATGTATTATTGAAGTTGCAAAGAACTATGTTTTAACAACTGCTCCTGTAGTAATTTTTAAATTGTGTTGCATTTATTATATTGTTCAGGTTACCTTTATTATGTAAAGTATACAAATATAGGGTGCTTAAACTGAAGTGGTAATTCAGATCAAATTCAAATCACTTACGTAAGATTTTTATTTACATTTTTTATTGACATTCACAATTAAAATATTGATATTAAACCAATCGTTTCGTAGAGCGATGTTGAATAATATTTTTATAACCTTCTACAGTTAGTTTCAATAAGTCTATAGTTTATAGGTTATATGATCTGATCATTAGATGTAAATAAAGTTGATTCATAATATTCGGTATTAATAACCTGTAGACGTATCTAATATTGGATCAATTTATTTTTCTATGAAGGATCATACAATATTACTTCATTCTTTTCAAAAATATTCTATATCTTTTGAATTATATTTCAACGTTTCAGATTTTAATTTCTCTACTGCGAGCACGATACGGTTCAGATCGGACAACACGACATTTGTTTTTAGAACATATATTGTATTATATATTGTACTGTTGCCTATAAATATGCATTTTTATATTTATTTTTTCAATTTTCACGTGTACGCTCAATTTTGCGAATAATTGTAAATAAAATTTAAAATTTACTGACCGAGTTACGAAGTTTCAAAATATTGTTTCACGAATGAACGGTCGATATTTGCAAACGAACGAATTCTGGAATGTAATATTGTATTACACTTCATTTAATATGTATGTATGATTAAAATCATACGGTCTGTAGCAAGTACATATAATTGTTTTAATGCCACACGCACATTTGCGTACACATAGATGCAAATGCACCGTTCGAAAGTACAATACATGAACCTAAAACTCTGAATTTGTAAATTTTAAAACGTAAATAATTTCAAAGATTCAAAGATTAATAAATTTTTAAATTTGTAAATTTGAAAATTATTAAATTTCTAAATTTGTAAGTATATAAATTAATACATTTTTTAGTATGTAAATTTAAATATTGTTAACGTAAATATGAAACTGAACATTTTTAAACTCTTAAATTTCGAAACTAAAATGCTATTGTATATTTAAATATTTTATTTTCAATATATGATAATTAAAAAATTTAAACAATTGCAATACCAAAACTTCAAAAATTAGAAAACTTGAAAACTTTTTAATTTCTAATTTTTTTTAATTTAGACATTGAAAGTTTGTAGATAACAAAAGTTCTGAATGTAAACTTTTGGCAGTTTTTTTATTTTTTAATTTAGGGATTTCTGACACAAAAAACTTGTAGACTTAAAAATTTTGAACTTGAAAATGTGAAAATATTTAATTTTCTATATTTCTACATTTCAGAATTGGACAATATATGATTTCAAGAATGTGTAATGATTTCAATAAAATTTATAACTATAAAGATTATAAAATTGTTAAATTTCTAAAACATTTGTGAATTCTAAAATATCTTCAGTCGATGTATTCCGTGAAATAAAATCAGATTATACCACTCATTAAGAAATTGCAATTTAATGGCTTTATTCCGTTATCATTGATCAACAACGAGGCAATACATGACTAATCACGTTGCAATTTTTTGCAGCAGTTTACACTGCACTTTGTTCGCTCCTTTTTCCTTGGCTTTGTTTCTTTTCTCCTTTTCGACACAAGTTAACGACATGAAAAAGTATAGTAATACATCTGACGGAAGTTCAAACGGAACTGCAAGTTAACACGCAACACTTTCACATTTTTACTAAATAATTCAGCCTCGACATAATCGACGGTGTCCATCGCTCTCGTAAACTCGTGTTTTATATTGACCAGGTTGAAGGTAAATATTCGACTCATTGAGTTGCGTGTGCACATCAGACAAAGAAATCAAATGAAACGCAGTATTTTATACGTATATTATATACTTGTTCACAGGATAAGGTGAAACGTTAGGGAACGTGCTGAGTGAAGTGATATCAATTCTAATTATGATGTTTGCATATCAGTGATTTTACAGAAATAACAACTTTTTGTGACTTCCGTTTTTTAATGCTCTTAAAAACGTCAGATTGTATCGTATGTTCATTACGAAGAAAGATAATTGTCACGATATGAATAAATGATTGAGAACTGCCACCTTAATTTATTGAGCTTCGCCTGTTATAAATAATTAAATAACATATTTAATAGCTTATTACATACATGTAATGAATTATTTCAAATACTTTATAATTTTACAAATAGTTAGAATTAATAGATTTACAAATAATGCGAGAACAATTATTTTTAAATACCTAATTGCTTTATTTAGTACCTCAATTGCGGACCAAATGACAAAATAATCTAGGAAAAAATTATCTGTATACTTTAATAACACATAACCAAAAAAAGTGTGTAATTAGATGAATTATATGACAATTATAAATTCAAACAACACATAACTAAATAAAATAACATATTATCTATTATTTTCCGAACAACATATTCGTAAAATGTCCTTGTCAAATCTATTGCAACTCTCCAATATCACACTGATATCGTGTAATTTCGCAAATGCAACATTTTCTGGAAAAACGATCCGGTGACAACTGGCATCGGTTAAATCTTGAAATAATCTCACTAAGTGCCTCGCACGCATTTCAAAAGTAACAATACATACACACTCGTTTGGTGTAACGCGCATTGTAAAAAAGAGGATCTTTCGTTCCTTGCACGAGAAGAATAATACAAGATTGAAGTAACGAGATGATAAGAAGTCGAGAAGAAAGACGGCCAGACAGCGAGAAGGTGGGAACAGAAAAGTAATTGGAAACTGCTGATGAAGTTTACGCTTGTAACTATAAAGTTGAGCGCCTTCGTTGCCTATTAGTGATTGGATTAGCCGACGGAAGAGGATAAAGAAAGAGCAGAGAGAGATCGAAAAGATCAGGGGTTGGGGAGTGCCGGAATTAACGGAATCTGGATGCAGGAAAAGAAAATTAATTTCTTATTCACGGCACGATGCCGCATCGTCGCCATTCGGTATCTTAATAACCCACTGAAAGTACGTGGTGGAACGAGATCTTGAAAAAGCTTGACGAGGACGAAGTATTTAGGCGAAACGCGAAAACAGCGTTACCCTCCGTATTTTTCCGTCTCTTCCTCTTCTTTTTTTTAGGGGTGTTGCTTTTAAAGCCGTGAGATCCGGCGACTACTCGAACTAAGCTGGCAAATGAAATAAATATAATTACGTCGCGTTGACATTGCCTTTGTACGTGAACAGAAAGGAATAGCCGTGTTGCGGTTTTGAAAGAAAAGACGCGAACGGGGGTGAAGAATGGCGCTGGAATCTTGGGACGACGACTAAGGAAGATGGTCGACGAACCACGTTTCCCAAATTCATTATGCAAGCTTCACAGAAGCTCGATCTGCGTCGACTAGCCATGCAGTTTTATACCTTTTCAGAGTTTGTTTAAAGTTCTTTTCTGGCCCTTGATCCGTTCTTTGCCCTAAGAAACGTCATGGGAATTGGAAACACTGTTATTCCATGCTTAAAGTGTCGGGCTTTTAAATTAGTCGGAATGTAATGACTATACTGGGTGTCTAGTGATGTGTTTAACGCATAGTGAGTGAATAAATTATAGTCGAAGGTATATTTTGTGATCTCAACTGATTGAATAGATATTTTTATTGTAATATTACTATATACCATTTTTATAATATATTGCATATTCTGTTATAATGTATTGTTCTTTAACAGTAATGTTAAAGTAATGTAACATGTAATTAGAAATAAAAACTGAACACTTAAACATATATCGAACATTACATTATACAAATATAATTATTTAATACTTTGTCAATTTTTCTTTTTTATTTACAACTCTAAATAAATAGACTGATTTGAAAATTTATAAGCAGTTTGAAATTTAAGAATTTGTGAATATGGATTATAGATTTTATGAATATGTAAGTTTACAAATTTATGAACATTTGTATACTTCCAAATTTGGAAATGTGTACAGTGAATGGATATTATTATACTCAAATAGAAGGTTTCATATATTATGAATTTGTAAATGAGAATTGCAAATTCATAACTAATATAACATAATAAATAAAATTATTATCCACATAATAAATAAAATGAACAGCAGTTAATTTATGTTGTTCGTCTGCATGTTTATCACTTAAATCCAAACGCTGTGACCTGTTGTCTTCAACTATTTAGCCACCTGTCCCGGCATAACACGATGTGGTAGGTTTACTACGTGATATCCCTTGAGTCTTCGAACGAGTAAGCTACTGCCCAGAAGATTGGTGGCACGAGGGGTTTAGGTAGTTTTCCAGCCTTGCCGGGTAGTTTGTGCTATAGCTTGTAATTTCTTCTTTCACCGTTTTTAAACCGACGTCCTTGATGAAGTATCTCGTTTATAACATACCAAGGTGCATCTGAAATGATGCTTAGTGTTTTAGATTGAAATTTTTGCAGTATTTTAATCTTTGAATTAATTGGAATCCTGGAGTTGTATACCAGATGTCCACATTGATTTTTATTATTACTTTACGAATTAATATTTCATTATTTGGTGCTAATTGAGATTTTTTCCTTCAGAGCCATTTGAACTTTTTTGTAGTGAGAGTGAGTTGTTTTCGTTTATTTGTAATGTGCTTTTTCCACGTGAGACGTCTTAAAATGGATTTCTAGATATCGATGTCCTTAATATAGTTACACTAATATAGTATACTTAATACAAAATGTCGTACTGGAAAATGCATTATTACCGATACGTGACCTTTTTCGAGGAATACACGGGGTACGTGATTCTTTTGTTTTACATTCGAGCCCGTGTGCGTAGCGGGCGAACGTTGCGTCAGTCTTCACCGAACTTTCATAGATTAAGGACTTTGTTAGGACGTAAGAAATAAACGCATAATTGTGACCTTGCGCAGTTTTTATTTAACCTGCTCTGCTAACACAAAATTTTATTGATTTTCAACAGAGGTTGGAACAAATTTTTAGATTAGTCTAAATTTAATATTACTTCTTGAGTTAGTTACTCATATTTCTAAATAAAAACAGAATTTTCAATTTAGCTTATACTATGAAGAATCTACAGTTTTAGGGTTATAAACTCTTTGTTGGAACAACCCACGAAGGAAAAGTGTGTGATATTAGAAGAGAATGGAGCAGAGTTGGGCATTATTCCAATGAAATTTTATTCAAGAACCATTTGAATAAGGACTGGAAATAAAATGAAGTTTTTCCCGGATAGAAATAAATTTTTATTCTCATAAAATATTTATTGGAATAATTTCGTATAAACGTTGAGAATAAAATAAAGGTATTCGCAAATATCAATAAGCTCTTATTCCTGTAAAATATTTATTGGAAGAATTTCGAATGGAATTTCCGAACAGAATGAAGTTATTCGAAATAATATTTCATGCGAATAATTTTTAAGATAAATCTATTTGTTAACGACCACAGCTCCATTAGTAATTATTGCTTCTTTCATTTTATAAAAAATTTTATTAATGAGAACCATTAAACGCCATGATTAAAAATATTTTTTCTACAATTTTTATAAGTTACTAAGTACATACTTATTTCTAAACTCATCACTTTCGTAAGAAAAATTTATGAATCTAAATGCCAGTTTAGAATGCCAGAATAAAAATAGAAGCACGTTGATTTCCATTTACGTAATTATAAAACGTTCCAATGATCAATAGGGACACCAAACCATATAGAATTTTTTTATAAATATTCAATGTTAACTAATTTAGAATCTTAGAGATTTTTTTTTATTTCATAAAAAAAACTCTGCACATGTTAATAAAAATAAATTATTTTTAAACAATTACATTTTTACGTGTATTTTTAAACAATTACGTTACGTGTTTCAATAGCAAGTTGAAAGTAGCACGTAAGTAAACTGTAAAATTATAAACTAAAAGTATACTGTTTTATCAAAACGTTGCTAGATATTGTACTTTATTGCCTTAGCTGCAAAGTTGGGGATGCTGTGTTCTTGTTCTACATAACTTTCAACTTCAAATGACTGACCTGTAGTTGCAACCTGAAGAAGCAACAGCTTCTTCGTGTTTACCTCCGCAAACAGATTGCCTTCACGGAATTCTAAACAAGACTTTGTATGCATTAAATCGAGCGTTCTGTTTTAATTCGATGAGTCAGTTTCACAGATTATCCCATTTTGCTGAAAATTTGCTGACACGCTTCACACATTTTCTGCTTTAAATTATTTGTATCAAGGAAGGTTCTGTTGGTGTATTTAACACTATTTCTACTACGATTTCGTGTATACTTATTTCGACCAAAAGATGTCTTTTGATATCTTTTTGTTTTAATGCAAATAATTGTCAAAACTGTCGGGATTTCAAAATGTTATTTAAATGTAGATAATTTGAGGGTTATTATTGATACATTGATGTGTTTTTATTAGTGGTTCAGGTTGTAAATTCTAACTCAATTCATCAATCTACAAAATATAAATGTAGCGGTGTACACTAAAATGCAACATGGCGGGAAATGAGTGAATGTCAAAAGTATGCCGCAATTTCTATACTTTTCGTTATAACTGAAATCGCGATTCTCTAATCTGATTATAATTAATATGACGCTACAAAATGGTATCGATGTTTATACGTAAAATGGTTTAAGATTAGCCACTGTCATGAAATCCTTAAGGTATTAGATGATACGTCATGATAGAAATAAGTATACCATATGCACATTTTTATGAGCTGGAAGAAAATGATATCGCTGAATTAATTTAACAACTATCGTATAAAAAGTCAAAAAATTAATTGTGGAGAAATAATTCAACTTAGAGAATAATTTTAAGTTAAAATGTGAAAGCTGCCTTTTGACACATTTTGATAGAAATAATTTTAACATATTATTTTTATGAAATAGTTTTCTTTCGGCGTATTTGTCATATTGCTTGCATGCAATAAGTTTTTGTTACTATTATATTTTATCTATAAAATCTATAGAATCTTATGACGTAATTACTACATATTAAATGACTGTATAAGTTTTCCAATAACATTTTAATGGAAAATACGTTTCTGAGAGTACCGAAAATTTGAAATTAACTGTACACATATATTTTGCATCTCTACGTAGTTTCATAACTTTACTCCTTTTCCTGATAATATAAACAGGGATAAATTTTGCAAAGCGGAAACTTTGCACTGTCACCCATGTGTTGTAAATCGTTTAGATAATTTGCAATATTATAAAAAACCGCTTGATACGTCAGGATATAATCTTTATATATCATTGCTTGTGAAGGTACATGCTCGACCTCTAACTTAACTTGTATTGCGTCCAAAATATATAGCTATAAGTAAGTTGTATAGTACATCCCATCTGGCAATATCTTGGAACGTTTATACGAGGGTCATATTTTCTATTGTATCTTATGTATGAAGTAAAATATGTTTGCGGTAATTTGTGAAAGTTCAGAAGCATAAATGTGTGTTTAAATAGGAAAAGCAGTGTATATCGAAAGAGTACCTCACATGAAATTTTAAGCTTTTGAATATTTTTATTTTCATTATATGTATGTAAGTACATGATTTTGGAATTTCGAGATATCGAAATTTAGGGCCTGGTAAATTTCTGGACTTTGGAGGTTTGGTATTATTGGATTTTAGAATTTTGGGAATTTTGGGAATTTTGGAAATTTTGGAAATTTGGAATTTTGGAATTTTGGGAATTTGGGAATTTTGGAATTTGGAATTTTGGTAATTCGGAATTTTGGGAATTTGAAATTTTAGGAAGTTGGTATTTTGGAATTTTGGAATTTTGGCAATTTATGGTTTTGGAAATTTGAAGTTTTGACATTTTAAGGTTTTGAAGTTCATAAGTCTTGGAATTTTGAAATTTAAGGAATTTGGAAGTTTTAAACTTTGGATCGTTGCAATGTAAAAATTTTAGAATTTTAAAGAATTGAAATTTTTGAATTTTATGAGTTTTAAAATTTTAGAAATTTGTAATTTTGGAACTATAGGATTTTGCAATTTGAAAATTTAAAAATTTTGGAACATTGGTATTCTGGAGTTTTGAAGTTTTGGAATTTTAGAATTTTGAAATTTTTGAACTTTAGGGCATTGGAATTTTTGAAATTTGAAAATTTCCGAATTGTATAATTTAGAAAGTGGAAATTCTGGAATTTAGAAATTCTTAAGATTTGAGTTTTCGTATATCCGAGTTTTGCAGTTCTGAATTATTTGAACTTGATGATTGGATTTTTGAATTTTTTACATTGAAAATTTTTTGATATTTCTGCTTTGGAATTATTAATTTCGAATATTGGAAATGTTAGAATTTACGAATTTTTGTGTTTTACATATTTTTTTAATATCAGAATTTTAGAGTTCGTGAATATAGGAACTCTGAAACTAAGTTATGTAAGTCTTCAATTTTTATATTATTGACTTAATTACTACAACTTTAATTAGTCTTATTACGTAAAGCGTTAATAAAAATATTAACTGACATCAATGCACGTTTGAAAAAGTATCAGTAATTATCTCCGAAAAGTCGTTTTTAATTACAAAAGGAGTGAATATTAATTAACTAAAATATTACGGGCATGCCGATATTCCGGACTGTAATATGACTGCAACATCAGAGGATTAGAAAATATTCAAACAGAAAGCTCGACGGTTCTCAAACTAGGGATTGTCTGTGAATTCTAAGCCGCAAGGAGAACGAAAGGATAATGCCTCCGGCATACAGAGAGCACATTGTTTCCTGGCTCTATTATACGTCTCGAAAAGGACTGGACTGCCTGACCCAGCCATTTATTAAGATCGGCTTCCGGTCCGAATGCACGTAAGAGCTTGATCAAACTTTTGAGTAATGGTTGTACGTTTCTAATGCCTGCAGACATACAAGAATGATGAAGGTACTAATTAGTTTCATAAATGCGTCGTGCTGGAAACTTCAGAAATCAAATTGGGCTGTGTAGTGAAAAGCGAAGTTATTACGTTTATTGGAATCGTTTTTATTTGTGTTATTTGTGAAATATTTTATTAAATGTCTAAAAATTGTGCTAATTTTTATTGCGATTTTTTATTTGTTGATATTAGCTGTAATATTACTTCATTGCATGGGATTCTATTGTATTTGGAATTTCAATATTTGACATATTAGGGGTGTTAAATTCTAAATTTAAAGCAATATGACGTTTCAGAAGGAATATACAGGGTGGCTCATCACATTTTGCTGTCTAGATTTGAGTCATTATTATTACTCATAGCAAACAATATTTCAGATGAAGTTGAGAGGGGCATCTGCTGGTGGTATATTTTTTTTGTCGGTGGACGTGTAAACTATTTATGAAGGTCATTAATGTTTTTTTGAATCGAATCATATATTTTTGATTGCGTCAGCTAATACTCCTTCATATTCTTTACAAAAAAGTATTAATCTGATACTTATTTTTCAGAGAACTATTATTTTTTGATTTTAGAACCACCGTAATAAATATTCAAAAATGAAAATGATACAACGGTTTTAGTCAATAAACGAAAGAAGTAATAAAATTATAAAATCAGTGTGCAATTAAATACAAATATTCTTTACACGAATTAATTTAATTCTCTACGTATTCATTTTTTGAGAAACGATTATCGTGCAATATTAAACTAAATGTAAATCCTCGAATATAAAAATTTAATATCGAATAAAATGAATTCACCGAAATGGAACATACAATACATCACGTAATAAAACCGTTATTAAACTTTTTATACGTCATTCAGAATCATGCAAAGGGTTCAATATTATTTTCTATTTTTATGAACTGTGGCTGTGTTTGATTAAGCTGATATTACTTTTTTCGAATACGAAATGACTATACGATATAGAATTTTCTAGCGTTAACATTAAAAACTATTGAATTTGCATATTTGTTTGTATTTTCATGTATGAAATTTTTAATTGAAATAAATACATATATCTTTATGCCAATAACTGTGGGGAAAAATATTGTGGACTTTTTTTTGTAATATTTAATATGTAATGTGTAATTTAATAATTAACAGATATAATTTTAATATTTAACTCGTTTTACTCAACACATCAAAGGGACATCTTTTCTCATTCAATGTTCACTCTATGCCAGGAAATTCCCATTCATACTTGTTTTAACACTTATATCAACCGAAAAAATATTTCAATCATATAAACTTCACTCAATCAGCACTCTTACCAACCTTATTCTATAACACTCTTGCTAATCTATTTTATTGTAAAAATAACCTCACAATAACAATCATAAGAAAGTAAGAATAAACAAATAATGACACAGTGATATTATTTTGAATATTTTGAAAAGGTATAACAAACAGTTGTAATTAAAATAGTTAAGAAATATTTTCGCAAATTTTTTCAATCATTTACGTTCCTTTTACTTTTACTTGCTTTACAGGAAGAGAAAGAGATCCACCATAACTCGATTCTTTTTTTCTAACAATAACAAACAATTTCGCCCGCAAAAGCGCTATAAATCCTAGAAAGAAAAAAACACAAATTAACGCCAGCAACCATAAGTAATTAAGTTGAATCTACTTTTTTTACGAACGTTTAGAGCTCGCTCTAACGAAACGTTTGATAACCGTACATTCGTCCTGTTTGACTGTTGAGGACCGTTACGCTGTCTGTTAAATTCGTTAAAACCTCTCTCAATTCGGCAGGGAAGAGTCAATTGATAGCACAAACTGGAACGTAGTCAATTTTAACGAGCCGTACTTATCCGCAAAGAGGATACAACTAAAAAATCCAATTTAACCACTCCCCCATTTTCATCGCGCTTGAAATTGACTTCGTTATGGAAGTTATTGTTAAATCGAGTTTAGCAATGAACAATGAATTTTGTTGGTATCGTAGTTGAAGAGATTTGAAATGAATTTAATATTTGTCCGAGTTTTTAATCAATTTAGTAAATTTACGAGTGCACCGCGTTAAATAAATATTTACGAAGATACTGTTGAATTTATAAGTCCTCGAAATTTCATTTTGCATTGTTTGTGTCTCTCGACCTTCAATTGTTTACAATAAAAGTTGAATCTTGTGAACTTAGAAGATTTATACTGTTCGTTCACCTTTTTCATTATTTCATATTTGTTCATTTAATTCTTATTTACGAAGAAATTATATCGGTATATTTAAAATTGTTATTATTGAATATCTATTATTGAAAATTAAACTGTGTACGCTTATACTTATTTTATTTATTTTTAGTTACGTATATAATAATTATTATTACAATACAGATATGTATTTATATGTAAAAATGTATATTTATCTCGAAATAGTTTCTTCGTCGAACCAGTATTTCTTACATCACTTCATTCAGCCAACAATTTCCATTCCCACGGAATGCCCTTTTACATGGTCGATGACTTAAAGTACAATAAATTAAGTATTATAGGTAAATATATTACGATTCCAACGTTTTCTTTTGTCGCTGCAAAGTGAATCCCACCATCAATTTTAGAAATGGAGGATACTCGTCTCGTCTAGGTATTAAATCACGGCATTACAACGATTAATTCCGACTGAGGCTAAGTTATAGTTGCTGGTCCCGCGTTTCAGGAGTTCCTGAACTCACCCTGCCCTTTTCCAACCCTTCTTCTTCCCCCTTTTCTCATCGCTAGCCAGTTAGTTCCGTATCAAAGTTCTGTAACGTAGCGAAAACGGTCAGCCGATGTTATCGGAGGTCATGACGTGTTGAAACTTTGGCCAGGAATTAATTCTGATTTTCTTTCGTTGACTTCCAGCAGTCTCTACCGACGGAATTAATGTACCTGTTGTAAAATTGCCTTGATATAAATGTAGGAGGCACGAGAGATCTTAATTGTTTCTGAATACTGAAGTTTGTTGCATGTCTTGTTCCGCACTGTCGAGAACGTGTTTAATTACTTAGATGGACGATTCTGATCTCTTATATATTCAGACACTTTGAAAAATATTCAAATCCCATCTACGTACTAAATGAAATTTATAATTAATAACAAGTATTTGAAATTGACTTATATCCAAATCATTTTATAAATAATTCGCAAATACATGTAAACATACAAATTTAAAATGAATTACTTTTCATACATTTTACAAGATAGACACTTAATGGAACACGAATTAAAAGCGTTTGTTAGTATCAAAATTTCACTTGCAATATAAGTAGTATTTTATAATACTTCATTTAATAGAGTTCAATTTATAGAATGCGTTATATTACATATTTTTAATTTTACGTCAGTAGTTTACAAAATCTAAGTTACTTATTTCTTCATTAGTCTCAGTACAAATTACAAAATAATAAATGACCACAGGTTTCCATAGTTTTGCATTCTACGAGGTCCACTACCAATGTCCTGGTTTTCCTCATTCGGAATATTCATTTGAGCCTTTTGAATTGCATTACTTTAAATCCCTTTGTCCTATGACTACGTTATACATACTGATGATACGAAGCAAGTATTATTCGCAACGAGCGTGTATAAATACGTATTACAAAACCATGAACAAAGTAAAAGCATCTATTGTGTCACTTGATATAAGAATATACATTTGAAAAGAGTAAGAACGAAAGAATACTCTTTTCTTCAAAAATACGTCCTTTTTATTAAGTTCCAGATATTTCGTATTATAAAAGATGTTCTAATCTTAAGAAATTTCGAAATCCAAAGTACTAAATATTCAAAACATTTTAAATTTCAGAAATGAAGAAATATAATACCCGACAGTTTTAGAATTCAAAATTTAAAAGTTCCTAAGGTCATATAATTCTAGGATTCCGAAGTCAGAAAATTCTAAAGTTCCAAAATTCCAAAATTCCAAAATTCCAAAATTCCAAAATTCCAAAATTCCAAAATTCCAAAATTCCAAAATTCCAAAATTCCAAAATTCCAAAATTCCAAAATTCCAAAATTCCAAAATTCCAAAGTTTCAAATTTCCAAAATTCCAAAATTCTATAATTTCAAAGTTCCAAAATCTCAAAATTCTCAAATTCCAAAATTGTTAGATATTTAAATGGTAAATTCGTTAATAGTATATAGGGTGCGTTCCGATCGCGACCGGCGATACGATGTAGGGTGCGTTCCGATCGCGACCGGCGATACTTTGCCTTCCGGTTATACCAAAAGCACGTGTTTTGCGCCGCAATGGAAGTGTGCAGGATATCCATGTTAATCTAGAAATTATTGTGCTGTTATAGTTTAAAAATGAGTTTATTTAAGTATCCAAAGAGTTTATTTTTGAGTTGCCACTGCGCATATATGTGTAATTGAAATTTTATGTTAAAATATATTATTTCTAAGAAAAATTCTAAAATTCAAAAATTTCGAAATTTCACAATTTCAAAATTCAAAAATTTCAAATATGCAACATTTCCAAATTCTAAAATTTCAGAATACCAAAATACCAAAATTTTTAAATACTAAATTTCTATTCTATGCTCGTGTGCTTTTCAAATTCTTGTTAAGCTTTCATCCAAATTCCCCTAAAATCAAAGGCAAATAGTAGAAATCTTCCTATACAGTTATACATCGGCAAAGCAAGCCCATATTGTACCCTAATATGTGCTCGAATGGCTACATGAAATTATTATCTCTTATTCAGTGTTAACTTAACATTGAATTAGCTTGATTAACATTAAGCTAATTGAACTAATACTGAAGTAACAATACCATTATTTTCTACTCAATATTTTAAACTGTTATTCATTACCCACATTCTCTATCAAAAAGTTTTTGAATTATTTTCTTTATCAACGCCCTCGTAAGAACCAAATGTCTCCATTTTCTCACACGCGACATTAACACGCTATTTTTTCTTCCATATCGGAGTAGCAGCATGACCAGCACGCGCCTAATTCACGTCATCAATATGTATAACGTGGCCACGTAATGAAAGGGTTTTAAACCCTTTTGTCGAGAAGTCTCGAATGAATATTCCGAAAGTGGACAGAGTAGCTAGAGCGGATCTGAGAGCGATGTCCGCGGAATCAGACCTGTGGAAACTCAGAAGGCATTCATTATTTCGCGCTAGAACTCGGCCAAGTTACGAATTGGAAGAATGCAGAGAGAACAGACGAAAAAGAGGTTAAGTAAAAAACACAGTGTCTGGATATTCAACATTGTATGTATCGGTCTATTTTAAATAATTTTAATTGATAATTTTAATTATCACCTACTTTTAATTGAGCTAATTTCTTTCCCTTTTTTCTTTGCTTTCGTTATAGTTCTTATCTATAAGTAATTTTTGGAAATAACTAAACAAAATTAAGTACAAATTTTTTGTTATCAATTGAATAATTTTAAGTTACATTTACATGTAGTATTTAATACAAATTTTGCACATGAAGTGAAAATTATGATTAACTCTAAAATTACCAAAGGAGTCATTTAATGACAAGGTCCCTTTAAATTCTAAAATTGTTTGAAATCTGTATTGATATTTATCGAAATAGAGAATTAGTGCATTGAATTATATATTAACATATGTTTACTCATTTGTTGCTTTTTATACGTTGGCAGGTATAAAGTTAAAACAAGTAGAACCATCATCTTGAGAGAATATCACCCAAATGACATCAGATGTGAAAGTCTCATTACCGCATAAATATTAAATAGTAAAATAAGTAACAGTACCTAACATCTTTATTACCCAAAATTTACAAAACTTTTACGTTTTCCTAGTAGCAAGAAAGCTATCTGTATTAGGGAAAGTTGCGAATCCGATTACCATCCTCCAATTTACTTGTCCCATGTTTCGGTAGGCTCTCTAGGAGACAGAAGAGAGAGATGCTCGGACGACACACACGTACACAGAGGCACATATACAACTGTGATAGCGAGCATTCAGTCCCGGTAATTGGAAGCTTAGAGGAGAGGGTTGAATGTGCCCTCCTTGGAGAGGTGGCGACAAGGTACACACAATAATTTAAACCGGAATTTGGACGAACGCGAAAATAGCTGGAGAGTGGCGCGGTCGCAAGAAGAGCAGTCTGGTTATCCGCTTAGCCCGCAATGCTCCCGTCAAATCCCACTTTTCATCAATTTCCCAACCAGGACTGGTCTGTTCGAAGCGTCGGCACTTGCTGCCTGCATCCCCATCCTCCTCGTTGCTTTTAAGATCGACTCGATCGACTGAGCACCGTTTTATGCTGTGAACGTACACCGGGATAACGCGTAATTAAATCGCTCTTACGGAAGTTATCGCGCTCGTAAAATCCTTGCCAACATCCTTGCCAACTAGGTATTTTGTGGAGGGAACACAAAGGGAGTGGGGACGGAAATGGAAACTTCTTGGTGAAGGGATTAGTGTACGGGTCCTAATCTTCGACGTTATTAGTGCTTACATGTGTTCAGGGTATATTAAGTACCAGTAGCTCCCACACGATCGATACGCACAACTATGCGGTCAATATAAGGTTATTTATGAGGTGCAACGACTGTAGAGTAGTATACATATAACTGCATACGAAGTATGCACAAAAATAATTGAATACAAAATTATTTACAGAATATGAAAATTAAAGAATTGCAAATGACCAGGTGATCAATATAAAGTTATTTACAGAGTATAACAATTGTAGAGTAATAAATGCTCATGTGCCTGTTAGAGTATTGAATAGTAACAAATGACCGTTTAAATATAGAGTTCTGTATAGAATATAAGAATTGCAGAATAATATATAAACGTGTGAATACAAGGTTCTTTACAAAGTATAGCAATTGTTGAGTAATAAACAATTGTGTGGTCAATTGAACGTTATTCACATAGTATAACAATTTTATAATAATAAGTAATTAAGTAGTTGACATAATGTTATATAGAAAATAATTATATAATAAATGTTGGGAAGGTACGTACAGTATGGTACAGTAATTTAGAACAGTGTAAAATTTTATACTAGATATGGTTATTCAATCATTAAACAATTGAAATAATTTATCATAAAATTAAATTGCATTTATTTTCACTATAGTTTGTATAATAATTCACTATAGTTTGGATATCTCTGACTTATTTTTAAGGTTCTCTTCGTGATTCGCTTGTATTTTAAATAAAATTTTGTTAGGATTCGCTTATATTATAAATAAAATTCAGACATGATAGCGTTAACATAGCAGTAAATAGTTTCTTATTGTGATTATTAATAGATTAATTGTGTTTTATATTAATGATAATATGTGAGGAATATAATTATAATTTATTATCTCATACAATTTTTAAAATTTTGTATGAATCTACTTTTTACTGAAAGTCTGGAGAGGACCTCAAAGCAGAAAATATTTAGCACAATTTAATGTATTCATAAATTGCTTCACATACATATTTAATCATTGCATAATAAATATGATGAAATTTAACATTTAACGTTTTCATTGTTAAAGAAAAAAAATTTTTAATTCCCTAATACATCTATAATTTTCTAGTTTATATTAAGCTCTCTGATACCCTACAGGATTTTGTTACATAAATAACTAATTGGATCGGAAGCAATGTACGTTATTTCCTCGTAAACAGAAAATAGCTATTTTTACTTTGTAGCTTCAATTTAAAATTTGCAATGGAAAAAGGAACACAACGTTTTGAAGGGATATAAAACTGTCTAGGGGGTGAGTTAAATAGTCGAATTTTTTCGGTGAATTTACCTTGTGCTACCCGCGCACCATTTTATAACACAGCTATCCACGAGTTGTGCTTTTACATCAGAATTTTATTCGGTTTTATTTTTTTACTTCCACCTGCTCTTCGTTTTATTTAGTATTCTGCACTTTATTAAGTAAAGAATATTTTTGTTAAAATAATGCCACCGTAGGGAGTTAAATATCATTTAATAATAATAAAATTCGAAAAATAGAGTAAATTTTATTGTAAATAAATATTGCCTTACATATTTTTATCGTAGATAAATTTTGTATTTGTAGATTAAGTACATGTTCTCCTAATTTATCAAAAGCTACTTATCATTTTTAATTTCGAATTACAAAATTTGCATGACAGAATTGATATAATCGATATAAATTATTGATTGCTTAGCGATATTTGTAAAAATGTCTATTTGCAAACAATTAATCAAAAAGGAAAAAAGAATTAATTTTGTAAAATATACTGAATAACAAATAGAAATAATTACTGATTTATTTTCTTATACTAATAAACAACAAACTATTAACTAATAACAACAACAAATTTGCTGTAATATTTTGTTGTAATATTTGATATATTTGTTATATGTATAAATAAAAAAAAACTTGTCTTTCTGAGATATTTTCAGATAAATTTCCTATGTGTTCCATATTACATATTTAACAAGTAACTGATTTTAATTTTCATTATTTTTCTAAAAACCATTTATGCACGAGTATCCATTAATTTTGCTATATTTTTTCCTTGATTTCATTTAAAATTTCATTCCGTTTAAAAGAAAAATTTTGAAGAAAAGAAGAATTTTGTTTATTTCCAGCAAGGTATTGTAGTTACTTGTCCTCTTACCCTATTCATTACAAAATTGTAACAATTCTCCCACACAAACAAATATTTAGATAGCTCCTCTCATCACTACGAAGTTCAACAACAATTAATTTATACGTATTAATTTACTAAATTATAGTACGTAACTACACTTCTACCTAAAGTTTGAAGCATTTATGGTATCAAAGCAATATTTCATTAAACTTAAAATTGTATCCGTTTTGCACCTCTTAATCTATTCTCAGAACTTTCAATATCATTAATTTTATTTGAAGGTGTAACGAATGTTCACGTTCGTACCGTTTTCATACATACAGTACCGTGTGGAAGTAAATTTACTTAAGTAAATTTACAGAACGTACAGCTAAACAAGGACCATAAATTGGATGTCCTACTTCTCGGTGTATGAGCTTATGCGAGGAAACATTGTTAAAACGGCTGGTAAAATTGCAAACGTTTTACAGCTATTTTGCAAATGAATTTTGTCCGAATTACAAAATCGTTGCCCCGCAGAGTGGAACAATTAAATCTTCGAGTTACTTCTCGTTACATTTAGCAATTACTAACCCGATAATTAAATTCGCAATTTTTACGTTATAATAATCACTGTCAATCGAAGCACTTTGAACCATTGTATTCTATCACATTTGATGTTTTTGACGTTGCTGAACTTTATGTAGGTATACTTCACTTAAAAGGATAAGAATAATTACCTTGTTTTTTAATTTAATTTTATATTGATCAAATTATAATCATCGTTAATTATAATCATTATATTCATCGATAATTATAATCAAATAACATAATTATTGTTGATTACAATTATCATTAAATTTATCTTATTCGTATAGTTCACACGAATCATATTTTATGTTCAAAATATTTTTTTCATCTTATTACTAATTGTAAGACAATGACAAAATTATTTGCAATTAGATTAATTATTAATATTTGAGTTGTATTCACAATTTTAATTTTTGGAATTTGACTATAGATTTTAGCTATTTAATTCAAATACCGCTTTAAAAATTACTGTTACTGTTATATAAAAGAGTAACCGAAATTTTATCAAAAAGTTGATTAATAAATTTCATTGAAATATTGTGATTCTTTTTTTTACTTCTCACGTTATATCTATATCTATTATTAAGTATTTTGTTTTGTATAGTTATCAATTTTGTGTATAACTAGAATTTATGAATGAAATAGTCGTTTTTAATTTTTTAACTTCTGTTTAACCCCTTGTCCTACCATACCGTGTGGTACTCGTGATGCACCCTACAATTCATATGTGACAAACACGATCCATATTTCTATCGTAATCGGACTTTGGGTTCAATTCTAATTATAATCAAGGTTCCTTGAATACAAAACGTACTTAACTTTTCAATTTTCTTTATTTGTCTTCACGATGTAGCAGTAATTAGTCATATGTCCACAACACAACTGTCTAGAAAATTGTAAGTTAAGTTCATCTCTCACTTTACTCATCACATAAAATCGTCATATTAGTTATACCAATAATATAAAGCCTATACGATTAAAATTGTATAAAATGCTTCTAAATATTATTTATACTATTATTAACAAATTTAATGCAATAATATTACATTTCCATGTTCCATGAAATGCGTATAAATCATCAATTCATCTGCTTCCACATGGAATCCCATTCCAGACGAACTTTATAATCTTTGATAAACATCAGATGATTCCAGGAATATTTCCCCTAATATTATGGTTGTATATAATTTTAAGCAAACTTCCTTTCTTTCCTTACTAATATTATCTATTCTGAGAAAAATGAAAATGCTGAAGTGTTAACGTAAACGCAAGCGACCACAGGTTTCTTTGAATTTACGCGGACCAGATGGAACCAGACGGCGAAAATAATCTGTACTAAAAAGGGGTTAAGAAATATACAAAATGTCTCAAAGTTTCCCGTATATGTTAGCATGTTATACTGCCGAAAATAAAATGAAAGTATAACGTAAACGTAATATTAACACAGAGTAAATAGAGGTGAATATTCATAAATGAAGAAACATTGCTGTAAACATGCGATTTATCGACACGGTAATAATAACTATTTTACCTGCAAAGTTGAATAGCAGAAGCTACTTTTCGTTGCTGACGTTTTAACAATGTGTACACATTTAAAGGTTTATTTGTTTTATCAATACGGTTCTTAAAATCTTCAGCTTGAACAACATATTTAAATGTGATGAATCGACCATTTTGTATTGGGAATAGTAATGAGATGTTTGTGCAACCATTTTCTTCAAATATTCAACTTCACATTGCAATGTCATTATTGTTACTGGGAAACATTTTCATGTCATCAAATTTTATCTAAATAAAGTAATTCATGTACTGAAGACAATATATGCAACAATTTTGTATTTTTGGAAAATTTGGAAATTTAACACTAAGATTTGACAATTTGAAATGTGATAATTTGAGAATGTAAAAATATGTCAATGTAGGGACTTGAAAATTCATTAACTTCGCTAGCTAGAAACTATTCACCCAAATTTTTCATCAATTTTTTTTACATATTGACTTATTGTCAGATAGTAATTTTATTGATAATTGTTTAAATATTACACATCATTAGTTATTAAGTGGTTGATTTCAAAATATCAGGAGTTCAATCTCAGTGGATGATCTGAAAATATTATTAAATACACTCATTATATGTATATTAATTTGAACCAAAACTTGCTAAGGATACCATACAAATTCTCTGTTAATATTTTTAATGAAAACAGACGATTTACCAAAAATGCGCTACATCGATTATTATAACATCTTACTATATGAATATATGAATAACATATTCTAAGGTAATAATCTATAAATAAATGTACAAATAATACTTCATATTGCCTTTATACATAAATACATGAATAATGCATTATACACTTATAATATACATATAAATGCATGAATAAGATTATAATATCATAAAATTAATATATACAAATACCCAAATAACATATCTTAACATCCTAAAGACATATTTATTTCAATATACGTTAAAACAATGTCATAATCACCCAAATGTATTAGAATCATAAATAAGACTTATGTGACCAATTCATGCAAACTTTAAACTTCAAATACAATGTTTAAACTGTCGTTGAGCATCCTAAGGTGTGCATTTGCATAAACACTCGCAGTGTATTAATCAACAACCGTTTCACCTTTACGACGGAGGAGAAATGCAATTTGGACAACGTCTTTACAGAAGTTCAAGAAATAGCGGGACAGTGCAAACAATATCGCAATAATAGAGTCCTTTCATTTGCAGCAAGTCGAGAGTTCTGGTGAAGAATCAACTGGCCTGGACTGATTAAACATTTCATTCGTCCAAGTTCGTTCCATGCGCAAACTTTCACGCGGCCAAAGAACTGGCTGGAATAAACCGCGCGAAAGAACGGCACAACAGTTACAGCTAATTTTGGAATCATAAGATTCTTCTCTTTCCCTCTTCCGTCCGTTTTCCCGTGGTCGAAGCTGCGGGCTATACGACAGATTTCGTGTTTCGTGGCATTGGTGAACAAAGCGTTCTTAACTCAAGCTTCCTCGAGGCAATACAATGCCAGGCCAACAAGCCAACTCCGTTATTCCACCTTAAAGCAGGCCCTGGACTACCTGGAAGATCGTTCTTCAGGTTCACCTCCCACGCAATTTCTATATCTGAGTTTCAGCTTTGTCGGCGAAATGTAAAGCCATGGAACACCGTATAGAATTAAACGAACGTTTGACAAACTCTGTGGCATCTCCCAACGCGATGAGTTTGTGATTAATAACTGAGAGATAACAAAAAGATGTCAGATGCGATGTGGACTTTTGCACTCCCTTTTTCTACTTTGATGATAAGATTTATGGAAATATTGTTCAAAGACTCCGCGGTTGTTTTGAGTGTAAGAAGTGCAGGAAGCAGAAAGATCGCGTGCAATCTTCAATGGAAGCTTTAATTGGAACAAGAAAGTGCGATAGGAATTTAACATCTTCCCTAAAACGTTTATATCGATACTACTTTTTCACCGTATATTTTTATCCGCAATTTTTATATTTGTCATTTTTATTATTACAAATCGCGAACTTTAATAGTATGATATGAAATGTTTCATTTTTTGTGCGAGACTGTCTTGACTTTTAAAACGACGAAATGTTCCGACATTGTAACAAACTATGATATCGTGACAAAATATTACGACTTCGTGACATGTAACAACAACGTGGTAGAATGTTACATTATGACGAAATGTTATGATATCCTGACAACATGGCATGACATTGTGGCAAAATATTACGACAGCGTTAAATTTTTATGCAGATAATTTCATTTTGGTGTAATGAAATTACTTGCTTAAATAAACATGAACAGGGTAAATAACTTATGCATCTAGATAACTTCTAAATGTATTTTACAAAAAGACATACAATAAAAATTACACAGCATCAGAGGAAAAATGTGATTGTTGAAATCATTTGTTAAAACAATTCATTAGTTTATAGAATACGAAGCTCGTCAATTTTTTTAAGATCGCTAATTACTCTTGTTATTAATTATTAAATTGTATGTGGAACTGGTATCTATTTGTGCACTTACAAATGAGGATTTTAAATTTCATAAGTTATGACTGCTGAATGGTTATACTATTAAAAAATATTTTTCATGTATCTATACTATCATAATGTTTAGTCCGTATTTAATTTATGTACAATAAAAAAAACAATAAAATTGTCTCGACTAAGACAAAAATTTTACATAATAAAATAAGGTTATTTTATATAAATAAATAAAATAATTTATTTGTAAAATCCATTTCTGCTTCGCGATAACGTAGACTTCGTTTTCATACAAACGTCAAGCAAGCATATCGTAGAATGTAAATAACTTTAAAATGTTCTTCAGAAGTGCACGACACAAAATGCACAATGCGATTATGCGTTTCCTGTACTAAAAAACTGCAGGAAACGAACTTTATTAAACGGACTCAACGATCGATAAACAGAACGGTACTTCTACGTTTTATGTGCAAACTTTAAATGACGTTGCATTGAATTATTCAAATCAGCTTGTTGCAAGGAAATGTAACGTAAATGAAGCAACTTTTGAAATCTACGATGTATTGCGTTTCTAGAAATAGCTGTAGTTTTCATTCGTTTTGATTCAATTGTAATGGTGAATTTGGAAATGTCACGCAAGAACGATTCTGCACAATGGTGGCTATATTCAATAGTATTCTGTATATTGAGAAGTACTACATCATTTAAAAGTATGGAAACAATAATATTTTTCTGTTGAATAATGTATCTTTTGACGCATGAATTATTTTTTATTGATATATTGAAAGTAACTATTTGTTAAAAGGTTTATTGTGGAATTTTATGTATAATTAAACCTTTTGACACAGTTAACAATTTTTTTGTGGGTTTAGGCCCACGTTAAGTAAATTTGATTCTTTGAGAAAATGTCGTATGTAGCACGGTTTGGCCTATACACTTATGTCTACATACATGGTATGTCCTGAAAGTAATGTCAGTGACTTTATTGTGACGCGACTTCACGTCGGACAGCGATTTTTTTGGTTAAAATTGGTAGTACGGGAAGTCAGCTAAATAGATCTCCGCTGCTGAAGGTGCTCCGAGCATCCGAAGAGTGAGGACGAGCCTATCCGTGAGAATTGTTTTGTGTCACTGTACAAGTCAAAATGCAGCCCTCGTTAGAACAAAGAATTGCGATCAAGTTTTGCGTGAAACTTGGAAAGACCGCGACGGAAACGGTTGCTATGATCAAATCAGCTTATAAAGAAGATGCCCTGTCAGATCAGCAAGTGTTTCGGTGGCACAAGGCCTTTTTGAAAGGCCGGGAAGAGGTCGATGACGAGGACCGTGCCGGACGGCCATCCACGACCACCACAGCCGACAATGTGACACGAATGAGGGAATTGTTGAACTCAGACCGACGATTAAGTGTTCGTTTAATGACCGATATGCTAAATATTCCAAAAACTCAAGTTTATGACATCGTCACGAACCATATCAGTAGACAACTGGACGTTTCACCACGCTCCGGTCCATACCGCCTTTATCGTCTCCGACTACTTGGTTAAAGCAGGGGTGCCAACGATTCCCCAGCCCTCGTACAGCCCGGTCATAGCTCCCCCCGATTTTTTTTTTGTTTCCACGAGTCAAAACACCCATGAAAGGCAAGAATTTCGGGACAGTAAACGGAATCAAAAGAGCTTGTACGGCGGCATTGAAGGAAATTCCGGAGGAGGCCTACAACAATGCATTCGAGAGCTGGAAAACTCGCTGGAGTCGATGTATAGATGCAGAAGGAGCCTATTTTGAAGATTTTTAATCATTTGTAACGAGCAGTTCAATAAATGATTTTTAATCGACTTACTGACATTACTTTCAGGACATACCATGTATGTTCGGGATATTCAAAATTCGTTCGTCTGCGTCGTAACGTCTCGAACGTTCTAGACCCCCAACCGTATATAAACAGGTCAACACTCATTAGTTTAACCAGTATAAATCGATGCGTCATAGCGAACAAGTAAATATTGTGTGTGAATCGTTTCTGTTAAAACCGTTGTGTATTATATTTCAAATAAACGAAATATTATTCTGCAAATCCCATCAACATATACGAGTGGTTGAGATGAGGTTTTATAGTATTTTGATGCACTTAAATAAAAATAGCACTATTTAAAAAAAAAGAAGTTACTGTAAAACCGAGGAAAATATAACCTGGAGATGACCTTTGACATCACCCTTTTCCAATTAAATATAGTTTCCTCTGGAACCATTTTTTAATATTTCCACAAATAATACTATAATTGCATTTATCGCAATTAAGTATTTAATTATATAATTATAAATAAAAACCAAATTATTTTCGAACTTTTTGGAAGAAAGCTTGGTAGAAATAAATTTATTTAATCGAGGTAGTGATCGAAATATTCTAAACAGGGACTAAATATAGAAACGCTATTATGATGATTAAAATAATCGGCAGTTATGTGAAATTAGTCTTAATTACAATAAAATATATATATATATTTATTTATTCTCTATTTAAAGCAAAGTTTCATTAAAAACAAAGTTTTAAATAGAGAAGATGATACAATTAAGTCTATTTAATCATGGTATTGATCGAAATATTCTAAACAAGAATTAGATTTAAAAAACCTTATTAATCTCATGAAAGGGATTAGCGTCACGTTAAATTAATCTGAGTAGTAATAAAAAATAAATGTTCATTCGTTTCACATTTAGAGTGAAGGTATCAATCGGTAGAAATAAGTCTATTTAATCATCGCATTGACCGAAACATTCTAAACAACCACCAAATTGTAGAAGCCCTATTACTCTGATTGAAGCGATTGGTAGCTGCATTGAAATAGTATAAACAGAACTAATGTAGCAGTGTATACCATTGAAATTGATATTCCTGGAATATGAATAAACTGAAATTAATTCCATTTATAGATTTTGAATATAACGATCTGACACATTCATCATCAAACAAACATAAATAACATCACGTTGCTGTTAGTACGTTGGTCATACGTCATCCACGTTGTATATTCAAAGTTAAATAAATTTAATTATAAATTCCGAAAATGAACTAATTATTTATGGAAAAAGGAAACGAAATAAATTAAACCACCTAATGTTGAGATAATGACATACACGAACTTGTTGAAATTGGAAAATTCAATATTACTGTTCTTATTACGTTTACTGGCACCGTGAAAAGTGACGATTCTAACCAAACACACTGTTGGGACTCAATCTTAACATTCTAAGACCGTATTTATTTTATTTAAAATGTTCTTGAAAATGACCGTCACCGGTGCAGTGGTTTATTGTGAGCCAATTTGTACCTTCGAAATTTTTATATGTCTTTATATTTTTATTAAGGTCCAACATGATTTATTTTTTATGACTGTCCAACCGTTAGGTGACGAGCGACGGTGTAGTCGACTTTCTTCAGGTCAACTTTGACCTGAACTCGAACATTTTGTTAGGGCGGTTCTTGCCCCTTCTCGGAACATTTTTTCAACCAATCTAATGTTTAATTTTGACAAGTCGCTCGTCTACCCCCAAACACATGCCAATCCCACTCCGCATCTTTAGTCTTCGTGGAAAATACTCATGTGAGACAAAGGAGATTCTTTCGCCAGCCCTTAACGAGTAAACACCCCTAAAAGTCCGTTACCACCTCGGGAATTTTTTCTAAGTACAAATAAAAGTTTAACTTATACCTCTTACAAACGTTGTTTTTGTTCATACTATCGGAGTAGTGGTCACTGACACAATACCTAAACAGTTGCGTATGCATTAAGTTGACGCGCAACACAACACACACTATAATGTAGGTTATTAAGAATAGGGGTACTTAATTTTTCAATTTTGTGTTTCAATCTATTAGTGTATATTATTGTTTCTATCTGAAGAATCTATAAAAGTTTTGTTTGTTTTTTCTGTAAATAATTAATTTAACTAAATTTGTAGAGTTAGTCACATATAACCACCATGGTCAACGTGTTAGTAATCTGTATTATAGTGCGTTTGACTATAAACATTTACTTTTTACACAGTGAAAAACAATGAAATACAGTTTCACTGTGTAAAAAATAAATTTAACATAATAATAAATATTATGATTAAAGAAAAACTTGTACAGTGTTATTGTACTAAACTACCATTTTTTGCAATTATGATCGCTTTACTGGAACTCCCTGTAAAATCCGCCCCAATCATATAACGCACCCTTTATTCAATATAGGCAAATCTTTCTGGTATGAACTTTTCCTTATACAGACAAGTCTTGATATAAGCGAACCTCTGTGATTAGAACTTTCACTTATATCGTGTAGTTTCCGCATGAATCAAAATTAACCGAATATATAATAACGGGAGAAGAAAATGTTCGTATAACCGAACATAAGTCAAAAGTAACATCGGTGGAATATTCCTAATGGAACAATAAAACTTTCTTATTTTTGATTTTTTTGTGATGAAACTTTTACCAAAATATTTGTAACATTTTCCTGATTAAAATAAGACCAAACTAGACGAAGTTCGTGTTTTATTGAGAGTTTTACTCCAATAAGTTATTACAAATATGTCCTGAAATATATTGCGTTTGATTTCATTCCAAACAAAAGAATAAAACAAATATGCTGGTAAAAGGTGTATGGAAAAAGAACTGAAAATAAAAAAGTTAGTAAATACGTTAGCGTTGGAAACAATGCAACAGGCTTTTGATCTTTGTCGACTACTACAATCGCGTCCCTTTTTTTTTATTTCACTATTTTTCTCTGTTCTAAATTTATTCTCGTCAACTACATCACCAAATTATATCGTGTTTAGACTCTTTTCAGTCAGAAAAATGTCAATAATGTGCTGGGAAAAGTTTTATAACAAAAAAATAAAAAATAGAAGAATTTTAGACTTGCAGTAGTATTGTCTCATAGATATATCCAGAGGGTCTTCAGTGTCTCGAGGGTCTTCCTTCCGGCGATGTGAATTTTCTCGCTTACATCGTATAAATCATCTCGACTGTACTGTAATAATCTGTATTGTAGTGTTTCTGACTATAATCGTCAGTTTTTACCATAATAATCAACGTTAATAATAATAATTATTATTATTATTAATAAAAATTTAAAATAAAGGATTTTTTTTTCAACTCAAATATAAACTATAAAATTACTTTTACGAGTATTTCAAAAACGAAGATCGAACGGTAACATCTATAAAAATGTCCAAAACTAGCAACAAGATGCCAATTACGAGAAGTGACCTTAACAACATATTTCAAGGTCATCAGAATCGGCGAAGCAAATAATTACCGAAAAACGTGTCCCGTTGTTCAGAAGGACGCTCATCAGCCTCGAGGACACATCGCAAGCTCATCCTGAGTTATGCCGACACTAAACTGTGCATCGCACGCGACAGCCACCCTTATCGTTAAGGGCAACATCCCTGATTATCATCCCGGAGGAACCTTTTCTAGGATTACCCCCACCACAGAGATTTATCGACCTTACTTCCACTCAACCACTCCCGAAAAGGAGTCAAGCGGTCGTTTTATTGGTGTTTCTGTCTTTCTTTATCTTGCCAGTTCCACCCCATCATCCTGATCCATTTCCTGACCGTTATGTTAGTTTATCCGACCGCTCGTTCCTCCTCGTTCTTCTGCCACGGATAAACGGAAAGGACAATGATAGAAAATGGGCAATTTTGGTACTAAAGGGAAAAAGGGGAATTCCTTCACAGCATCAATCTGTATATTCGGAGATTAATCGGAAACTAACAACCATACCGGGTGTTTCGTTTAAGGTAAACTTATAAATTGTTATTACTGCTGCTTGAGGTAATAAACGAAGGGAGTTTAGGTGGTTTTGGAAGTGTTTATTGTTAGGTGTAGCTGCGTTTTGAAATTATATAAAATTGTAACAGTTATTCCGTGTTATTTTTAATGAACATTATTTGAATTAGATATTCCATGAAGGTGTATTACACATACCTTGTATGTGTCGAGACAACTCCGAGAATTGTAATATTTATGTTTAGATGTTTAGTTAATTTCTTAATCAGAAATTTAAGGATTTATAAATTTTATAATATGTATATATTTAAAATACAGAACTTGTTTCCAAATATATAAGTTACTAATGTTTTTGATTTATTCTTTCGAAGCTTCGTAGTAATTTTATTAATTCCAAAACGATAACATTTGAAGCATGTTACATTTACCTTAAATTAACTGCCAATATATCCAACAAGTGTGCAATATTTCTAAAGTGTTCACCAATTCTCCACATATTGCATAGAAACTGGAGTAGGTAACAGCTACAAAATCTGGCGAAGGTGAACTTCGCTTTCAAGGCACATTTCACTGATGACAAAACTCCACTGCCACTTTAATATAAGTTTTCACGGAAATACATTGAACTAGATGTAACCTTGCTGAATACTTCAGAAATCCGGCACGTCGTGACTCAAGCCATTAAAACTTCATTCCAAATCGTGATACGTAATGTAAGATAACCCAAAATGTGAAAAATTGTTGACAGGAAACAATTGTTTTACCGCGTCTGAATAATATGTGCTAACTAATCACGAGTTAAGTAATTCTATTTTATTCGCAATGTCTTTTAAACAAGGAATAATTAATTATTGAATAATGGATGTGATGTTAATTGCCTGCAATTTTATTTTCTTAAACATTTTTTATTAGCAATTAATAATACTAATAATATATTAATAATTATGCAATTCTATGATACTTTTAATACTTTCATATCTCCACATTCTATGGAATTTTTCATTTTTCCAATTACGTATACATTTTTTTTTATTATCAATAGAATCATATTTGAGAATTTCAATTTGAATTCTAATTTGCACCTGAGAAAGTAAATAAAAGTGAAATAACTATGTATCTGAAAATAAATAATATTATGTTACTTCAAGTGGATTTTAAATTTAAAAATCAAAATTTAAGTTTCTTTTTAAGTTCGAATTATAAATTTTCACCTTGAATTTGAATTGCAAGTTGTTATTTTAAATTTGCATATAAAATAAAATATAATTAAGTAAAAATAAAATAAAATTTAAGAATTACATATAACAATCATAAATAAGTATTGGTCGCAAAAGTCAAAGAGCATCTCTTTATATGATATTTTATCTAAAAAGGAATTGAAAGTTTTCTTTATATGCGTGTAAAACGACAACGAAGCTCACTGATAAAAAAATTCATGTAATAGCATAAGAACGCATATGTTTACATATGAATGTATATGAATGCGATATGAATATGAATACATATGAACAACATACGTTTTATAAATCACAGATGAAAAGAAGTTATATAGGGGTATAAGAATGTAAATGATATGTAAAGGAGTCTTTTTAAACTACATACCCTAAGAACTAGGATGAATTGATAGGACCAGAAAATTTGTGAAGGGTTGCAGAAATATAATTTTAAATAAATTATTAAATGCTATCTTATACTCAAATTTCAATTTTCATTTTTAAATATTTAATATTATTTCTTTAAATATTTTTCTCTAATATATAAAATATGAAGAAATTTTTGCATAATTTAGAACTTCGGCCACGATTTACCCAACATCCATTGTTCAAATATTAGTATCAATAACCCACTGTTATTATAATATTAATTGCACTTATCTACCGCGTTTAGCTAAGAATTCGAAAAGAGGCCATTTTAATACCTACATCTTTCATACTGTAAGATTTATGAACCGTAATTGCTCAGCTTTAAGTAGTTGAAGCTACTTCGAATCGATTCCATTCTTTCGTGATGTTGTACGCAAATATCAGAATAAGCAAGATGTCACTCTTGTGTTTCTAACTAACAAGTTTAACGAATTCCTCAACGGTGATGCGTGTCATCTAATTGGCGGTAAAACCTGAAGATACGTTTCCAAGAAAGTTTCAAACAACTTGTCACCAACTTTCTTGAAGCATCACGACAACGTTGCGTGTACAACCACTATCAATGTAAATGCTCTTATGTCGAGTATTGGCGTGTTCACAATGAAAAGGGATATCTATTACTTCTTTGTTGCATACTTTTTTATTGAAATAATACACTTTTTAATTTACGCAAAGAATAACAATGAACAGATGCTTTTTAGCTTAATGACTTATTTTAAGAAAAATTGAATTTTACAAATTTAATCAAAGTTCTATAATATTACGAATATGCTAAAAATTGTGTAATATTGCACTCTTACTAAAAATTGTATAATAATACAAATTTTCTAATAATTGTATAACATTATAAACTTACTAAAAACCACGCAATATTACAAAAAGCAACAATTGTAAAATATTGTAATTTTGAGTACGAGATTATGAGCTAAGAAGAAATTTTTAAAGAACGTATTATGACAGATATAACGGATAAAATTATATTCAAACATATATTGTTACGATTTCATCCAAAAGCATAAAACGATACAATATTCAATTATTGTTACTGTTAAGGACAGCATATAAAATCCTATTATTTAAAATAAAAAGTTTTTCTCTTTCTGTGGTTCCAGAATTAAAAATATATTTCGCTTAGGGTTTAAAATTCAATTTGCTATTCCTTTCAAATTAACTATTAGAATGATACCATAAACGAAGGCGTGATCCCTTAACAAGAAGGCGATCCCTATTAAGTATTAATATTATTGCTTGCACGCAGCTAGACAATGCAAAATCATGATAAATGGATTCGTTGTAAAGGGAACTAGCGAAATGAATTCATAAAGCAACGAAGAGAATTTCTTTGCAGATAATCGTTCATGTCTTCCCGGTGAAAGAGTAAATTGTAATCGCGAGAAATATGGGATCAGAAGAATTAACCTTTGATTCATATTTTCAGGAAGAATCAATCCATTCGTGGAGATTTCCACTGATCCGAAAGATTAACCCCTCAACTCCTAGGTCGCGTCAATCTTACTTACAATTATTTAAACTTCCTCGATGACATTATTATCAATAGCAACTGAGGAACGATTTAACTGCAAGCTGTATTGCAATTCTTCTCAACGTCTAAAATAATTATAACATGACAGGAAGTATCCCAGTGAAATTGTTTAATAACCTTCCATCGAAGCTAATTGCGCTTAATTAAATTGTTCTAAGTGGATATAAATTTAAGTGTCAGCTACCTGCCATGTTTTCATTTAAAGTCCCGGAAAATATGAAAGATACAACCTGAAGGTAATATCGTAATATTGCGAGCAAAATTAGTACTTGAACGTGTCATATTTATTGCATTTGTGAGAATGCTATGCGATTATTTAATTTACTGCTCCGGATGTAAACGAAGATGTACTTAATTTATTTATTTACATGTATATTTTATCAGTTTTCTACAAATTCATTTCTTAGATTTTTTTCTTTAGTGCAGCAATGATTTTTGACTAAATCCATTAAAGGATTTACATCCATGACCTATTATTTTCCTTTTCACATAAGAAAAATATTTATCAATCTTAAATCTTTTAAATTTTTAATATCTTTTTGCAATACAATTTTTATAATATACACATCATTTTGTACAATAGGTTAAATTAACTAATACGTATAATAATATATTTATAATACCACAACAAATCTCATTAATCATAACTGTAAATACCTCACTGTATCATGTAGACCATTTTTAGAATCGAATAGAAAAGTGATTCAAATGTATCCCCTGTCAAAAAATAAAACGATCTTGTTTTTCACCACATAAGATACACAAGATTTAAGGAGCAACTGTCAAAACATACAAATCGTTCGTTAGAACAGAAGGATCGCAGTCGGTTCATAAAGTTGTTGATTTTTCTGCGAAATCTATTTCAGAGCAACGCACGTGCTGTTCATTCATGAGTTAACAGTCTCGACCGCATGGTGATCAGGACTGATGCGACTATAACCGCAGAAAAGTATGAAAAGTTTCGTTTGAAATTGCGGTAATGATCATGTAGAGCAGATAAGATACTCTAGCGGTACGTTTCACCGCGAATTACAGGCACTTAGAGTTAATTTAACTGATAGTGTTCTTGCTAATTCAGTAACTCCAATCATGATAAAACACGTTGGGAAATCACATCACACGTATACCATTCAAAGTATGGAATGTGAAACATTTTGTCACAAATCCGTTAATTAAGATCGATGTATTTTTCCGTATTGAGTTCAATGTCAAGCAAGGATTTCCAATAAAACTTAAGTTATTATGTATATTTATGTAAGTATTAAGTTAATAGTGATGGAAAGCACTTTAAAGAAGCATTTATGAGATATTAATTTGGAATTTATAATGTATAAAATGCGAACGCATAAATATTTTATCAGTATTTTTGTTGAAAATATGTCTCCGTTATATTTTCAGTCGGTCACGAAAATATTCGGACACCACTATAGTTTTGACTATTATAGTCCGTACTTCAGAAGTGTATACAATAGGAACAAAAAAAAGGTTTACATATGTTACTATGCAGTGTGTAGTTAACAAAAATATAAGAGATATTTATTTACGATTAGTGTTTACAAAAATAATTAAACAAAAACTTGCCGTACTTCTGATGTTTCCAGGTTCCAAGAACTGACTGAAATAATGTTTGTAAACATATCATTCATACTATGTACAGAGTACGTTATAGATCGAATATTTGTCAGTCTTGTTCAAAATTTATGCGAAATGGGACGCAAAAGTGCGAATACGTCGTTTAATATGCGACAATTAGTAATTTTTCATGGCAAAAGGGGAAATCAATTCGGAAAATTGCGGATATATTAAACATTAGTAAGAGCACGGTATGGGATATTGTACGACGATATGAAAATGAAAATAGAATTGAATCTATCCCTCAAAGTGGACGCAAACCGATCCTCAATACTAGGGACAAACGCTCGATAATTAGAAGAATCAAATGTGATCCTCGGATAAGTGCTCCAAAGTTAGCAGCTGAATTAAATAATGACCGTGGAATATCAGTGCATCCGGAAAACATAAGAAGAGTGTTGCGATCAGAGGGCTATAATGGAAGAATAGCTCGGAAAAAGCCGTATATTAACGCGAACAACCGAAAGAAGAGACTGAATTTTGCAAAAAACTATATTTCGAAAGAAAGTGAGTGGTGGGAAGATGTAATTTTCGCGGACGAGTCCAAGTTCAATATTTTTGGAAGCGATGGAAGGATTAGAGTATGGCGGAAATCGAAAGAAGAACTAAATCCGAGACATTTGCAGCCGACTATGAAACACGGTGGTGGTTCTGTGATGGTGTGGGGCTGAATTTCGGCCCATGGAGTGGGAGAATTAGTTTTTATCAACGACATGCTCGATAAAAATAGATATCTGCACATTTTGTAAAACAATTTAAAAAAAAGTACTCATAATATGGGACTACAAAGTGGGATAAAATTTTATCAGGATAACGATCCAAAGCATAAATCGCGTATTGTGCAAGAATTCTTATTATACACTTGCAAGAATGTCCTCCACCCACCACCGCAATCGCCAGATGTAAATCCCATTGAAAATTTATGGGATGAATTAGATCGTCGAATTCGAACAACTCCCATAAACACAAAAGATGAACTAAAAAGACGGTTGCAAGAAGAATGGCTACGTATTGGGCAAGATTATTTAAAAAAAATAATTTGTAATATGCCAACGCGATTACGGCATGTCATAAAACGCATGGGATATCCAACAAAATATTAATTTTTAAAAACAAGATTTATAAATAGTATTATAAACATAGTTTTCATGGTGTCCGAATATTTTCGTGACATGAAAATAAGCACACTTACCATTTTTGTTTAATTATTTTTGTAAACACTGACCGTAAATAAATATCTCTTATATTTTTGTTAACTACACACTGCATAGTAACATATGTAAACCCTTTTTTTGTTCCTATTGTATACACTTCTGAAGTACGGACTATTATAGTCAAAACTATAGTGGTGTCTGAATATTTTCGTGACCGACTGTATCAAAACACCAGGTTTAAGAAGAAACATTATGACGTTAATAACATTTTTTCATTTTATGGAAAAATAAAATTTTTTATTGAAAATTTTTTCATATTATAATTCTCATAAATTTTATGAGAAAATTTATTCTATTAATTTCTTGAAGTGATTGTATAATATTTTTCAATTCTTTGTTTTACTTTCATGTGATCATACGTTTTCACACCTTATATTTGAAATAATTATGTTCTGTTATATAATAAATTTACCTTTAAAAATCTTTGCTTTTCTTAATTAACAATTTCTAATACAAAATAAACCATTTTTTGTAAGATAAAACATTTTATTTACAGATATAGCTAATTGAGAGATGTTTTATACATAAATTATAAACGATGATAAAGAATCTTCGAATTTATTTTACTGTAAGTATATTGGTTTTTTAGTAGATCAAATTTTGCTGCATGAATCTCTTTTGGGAAACCATGCATATGATAAGAATATATGTATAAAATAGAATATTTTATACTTTTGCATATAGAGGGCGTATTCAGAAAAAGATTGGATAACTTTGAAATTAAAGGTCCATGGTAGTTCCATGATACGAGAAATCAAATAATTCAGTGGCAATTTGAAATATAAATTGATTACGATAAAATATTCGATAATGGACAAATTAAAAAAAAATAGTTTAAATTGATTAGACTACTTCTTAATTTAAGAAAGAACTAATTGTTTAATACTAGAAATCTTTTATATTTAGTACTTAAGCGTTAAGTTTCAAATTAAAAGATTTTTAAAGTCTACATAAAACATCAAAGGAATACATGTTTTTGAAATACATTAAAAAATTAAATAGAAAATAATTAAGTTTTTATATAAAATGATGTAACACTTAAATGAGCTAAATTCTCTGCTTCATAAGCAAATTGTGCAATCAAAATTTTCTCTGCAATTAACTGCCAACTAGTCCATTAAGGAGTGAATACTTATTAATGAAAAGTAAAAAGTAAATATATATCGTAGTGTATCATAACAAATAAGTGTGTACAAAAATACTGTGTATCAAATAAATTTAAATAATAAACCGTAATAATAGAAATTTAAAAAAGAAGGATATAACAATACCTCCTTTCGATAAAGTTCAATTTTATAAACTTCTCTAATTTGTTAAAATCATATTGTATAAGAATTTTAAGAGTTGGTACAAAATGCAATCTTCCAATTATCCGAACGACGTATCCCCTAATTGACTCATCTAATTAAAATTCCCTCTGAATTTAATTTTAAACTAGAATTTTTAGGAAGAATATGAAAAAAGGATGCAAACCCATGTTAAAATAATTTACAAAAAAGGACAAAACTTTTATGCCGAAAGGTTAAAGAAAAATATAACGAAATTTGATTGCAACGGAACTGAATTCCATGAATTGTTTCAATTTACTGAAACAATATTACATAAACTCACGTTTCGATATGAACTAACATAACCTTTCACTTACCCGAACAATATAACCTTTAACTGACTTATTTCATCAAAATTCTCTCTGTATCGAATTCCTAACCTGAATATTTACTGAAAAATTAAAGGAAGAAATGCAGTTTCATATTAAAATAATAATAAAACAAAATAAAATCTATACGCAAGAAATTTTCGACTAAAACTTTTTAGACTTAAATTATGAAATTTTCTAAAATATTTGTTTCAAATCTACGTTAATTTACATCGAGATAAATAATTAAGGTGCATATTAATTGATGTTGTATTGTCATTTCTTTTTGTTATAATATTTTATTCGTTACAACCTATAACATCATTTTCTACAAATAGAATTTATATTTTTGTTAATCGCGCACAACAATACCTTAATGTTAAAAATTTGATTTTTCAAAATCGAATTTCTCAAAAACTGATGATAATAGAGAAAATTGATTCATAGATCAATATATGCCCATTTTTCAAAATTAGGATCTTGACTGTATAAGTGCAGAGAATGTGACCTACTTTATTGTAAAATTAAATTAAATTCTACCTTATATCTTTTAAAAGTTACAGTGTCTTCCAACCGAATTTACTCCATTTTGGCTCCATTAAAAAAAGCATTGAAGACGGAAATTATATAGGGTACAGAATATTTATGTGCATACAATTTCGCATAAAGTTCCTCAAATTTCTACGTTTGACTTTTTAATTTATGGCAAGTCAAATATTGTCCAGGTTAAAAAATATCATGGTATCCCACATTCGTACCTTTTTCAGCACTTGCTGTTTCACACAACGAGACATCCAATATTACGGCACAAACAATGATTGATGTACATATAAATCGCAGAAAAATTACGAGAACCATGTGTATACCAAACGTCCACGTATGTCGCGGATGAATTGCATCAATTTTGAAACGTGGTCGAGCGTATACTCGAATAATCTCACCTTGTATCTGTTGTAACAAGTTCCTGGAGCAAAAACTGTGTAACGTGTAGAATGATGATAAAATAACGGAGGAAAAAACGCGAACAAGAGAAAGACTGACAGAGGGGTTCTAGAAATGTCAGCAGTCGAGAAAAGTGCCGCTTTAAACCTCCACGGGTGGCGCACAACGTGCTGAGCGACGAAACACGCGAGCTCTCTTTGTGTCAAACCGGCTGACCGCCGGAAGTCGCCATCATTATCAGCGGATCACGTGTAGATGTCACAAGCGAGAACGATTTCCAAAAAAATCGCGCGATCGGTCGCCGATAGTGGAACGATAAGGGGGATAAAACGGTGAAACATCGGCGACCAGACGTTGTAGAAGATGGAGATAAAGTTTTCAGGGATGAAGAAAGAGGAAAAGATTGTAAAAAAAGGATACCGGTGAACAAAGATAAGAGGGAGATTATGAGGAAGAGAAGTGAGAGTTTTAGTTGAGGGATACGAGATGTGAAGTGGATCAGTAGACGAAGAAAGATTGGGATCTGCAAGAGAAATATAATGGTGAAAAAAAAAGAGATGGGGATAGATAGGAAATTATCAAGTTTAGAAAACGAATATGGTCGAAATTTGAATGGCTCAAACTTTAAAAAAAAATACAAATACTAATTTTACTCAAAACAGGTCGTTTATATAATACGTAACAGTATTCATAGCTACCATAAATAATATAAATTTAAATATTTGTTATTGAATATCAGTAAATTCAGAATCCACTGCTAAGAAAAAAAATATAATTTTGCGATATAAAATCAATATTACTATTCCATTACTGATGAGAGATGAAAAAATGTACACCGATGATACACGAAAGCTATCTTTTGGAATACCTATCTCGAAATGTGGTTTTTGGGTTTGCACGGTCCTTCAACTGATCGATTCAATTGTACCTCTGCATAGTCTGCAATTTCACCATGTATTTTTCTCTCACTTGTACGATCTACGCTATCCAAACGCGTGGTATATGGTAGAGATGAAAGTTCCTATTCCACGCCTATTCAATTCTATTGTGCATAAAAAAAAATTCTCTTCCACACGAAACAATTTTTTATTATCGACGTTGCGTTAACGCAACCATAAAGATAAATTGAACGTGTCCACCGATCCGTTCACAAAATTTTCGATTTGAAATTCATGTTTTCCATCGTGAATCTGATCGGATCAGTGATTAAGACGTAAAACTCGTTTGTGCAACGTGTTACGGGGCTGTTCCTTGAAAATTCGTTGTCAACTTGTCTCGTAACCGACATTCAAGTTTTTAATTGTTTCGTAGCACGCTGCGCCATTTGCATAGGGGACAAGAGAATGAAAATGGACGGCGTCGGAACTGGAAGTATCGATAAATCAGAAAAGAGTCTTCGACGGTTGTAAAGCAATGAGAAGTTGCAAGAATACGTTATAGTTTATGAACACACCGATAAATTACACAGGATTACGACCGAGGAAAAACGTCCCATCGTTTCAGGGAAAAACTGTACGACCTGGAAGCTTGCACTTTATTTTCCTCCGGTAAACGCGGCGGACAGCTTGCTCTTCGATTTCTTGGAAATCTTTATTGTTAGAGGATACTTGCGAATAAAATTTTATCGAGGGAAGCGAACTTTATTTGCAGTAAATAATGTATTATTTGGATTAAAATTTTACGGTAAAATACAACTTAATGTGTTCTCTGCTCTTATTACTGTTTGGTGAATTCTATTTGCTAAATAAATCATTCTGTTCGGTAAATTCTGTTTTGTTTAAATCTAACTTTAAACTAAAAAGTTTATTATATTTAAAACGTGACACAATTTGTATTTGTAATTTTGGGGAGGGTATTAAAAAATACACGTTTACTTTTTTAATTAATAGGAGATGTACAACGTGTCTCAAAATGAGTAGTATAATTTTATGTGGATTATTTATGGAAAAATAAGTGGAGAATATGGAATAACAAGTTATATTTATTTTAAATGTTTACTAAATATGGAATGAATATTGTACAAAATATTTTACAAGATGTTTATAATTAGTTAGCTCCCAAAGTTTTAAAGTTCCAAATTCAGAGTCACCACATATTAGGCAGAAGATGGAAACATTATAAAAAGAAAACAAGAATAATATTTAAAAATATATACATTTAAATTTTAAGTCGTATATTAAATGGCTAAGGATCTACCATTGAAGGGTGCACACCGAAATTAAATTTATTAATTTTTGTTTGTATAAGGACCTTTATAAATGTATTATTAGAATAGACTCTGTTAATTTATTCCTTGAACTGAAAGTCAGTCATATTCAGAAAAGACCCTTTACCGTCCTTGTAGCTCGTTATCAAATACTCGAGCAACACCTTCATCTCCCTTTCATATATTCATGTCTTCAAAACATTTTCCTCGGCGCAGTTACCGTAATTTTCCTAAAATTTCTGACGAATTACAAGCTCGGCATAAAACGGCCGTAAAGGCACAGCACAGCAGCAAAGAGTTGGCTCTCGTTTACCAACACTTATGCTCGCGTTGGACGGACCACTGACTAAAAGCAGGCCGTTCTTCTTTCCTTTTATAAAACATACCGAGAGGAAGAGGAAAAGGATACTAGTGCACACCTCTTTTTGTCGACGCGAGAAGAGGCACGCTATCCTGGAAAGGGATGAAGGGGAAAGTTAGAAATTTGAAGGGGACCCTATGCGAATGCGGAATGTAAATGGACAATAAACCAGCCCTGCCCAACGTCTACCAACGGTATATCACCGGTGACACCGGTAGTTTTAGTTTATACTGCATGCATAAGTGGTGTTTCACGTCAGGAGCCCAGCAATGCTTACTTCAATTCTGCACGAATTCCTTTTTCTTCCATTCTTTGCGTACTTCTTACTGAGATTGAACTTATTTTTAACTAGTTAATTGCGTGAAACGTGTATACAGGTGGGTTGAATTTGGCAAAATTTTCTTAAAATACTGAGTTCTCGAATTCTCAAATATATGAATATACAAATACTCAAATTCACGATAGCCATCCTGTTGAAGCACTCGGTGGTAGCTATACATCAGCTGGTCTCCACGTCTAATTGTAAGATCCTTTGGTGCTTAGTTTAATTAACAGACCTGTGTTAGGGGATTAACAAATACAATAACCTATATGTAGCTCTCAGCCACACGGATGTACCCCTGCGGCACGTAATATTCACATATGTGTATCGTTTTCACGGTAGGTCAAGACGAGTGAAATGACTCAGTCACAAGGATACATTTTCACCGAGGCAGGATTATTTTTAAACAATAGGTGAGTCAAATTTAAATTATTTCTACATGTTTTTTCTATGTAAAGTAGACAGGTGTTAATAAATTTGCTAATTATTAGATTTAAAATCTTTTTTGGCGAATAGAGAAATTCTTTTTCCTGCCTGTTGCTTTGTATGTTTGTAATGAGATACAAGAACAGTTTTCGATATTTTATTCCTTATTCCTTTCGAATAACGAATACAAGTATCGAAAAAATTCGATTGACTTGGTTTAAGTTATTAACAAATAATTGGTTTATCTCCTATGTGTAACTATTTCAGAATCCGTTCTTATTCTAGATTATTTTATTCGTTATTTGATTTAACCTTGACGTAACGGTTTTCTGTTAGCAGTTGTACGGTCGCGGTGATAACTTGCTTGTTCATGAACATGCTCGCCGTCCGGCTTGAAGCTGTCGCTATCGCGTACGGGCGCGCGCTATTCTTGTAACGTCCCTGGGGAAACCTTTTTTTTCTTTCTACCGGCATCATCGCGACAATCTTCTATCCATCGATTAGAATAGTCAATTATCGACCGTAGTTGCCAATTATCGACAGTACATTAGGTATCTATTACCATATCTATCAAATTCGACAGTCGGTAATCAATATATATATATATATATATTATCGTTTACATTAATTATCTTATAATTTTGATTTAGAGTAGGTAATATTTTCCGCGAAAATAATTGAACATTAAGTTTGAATCATTAAAACAATATTATGTATTATTTTATTTTATTTTCTAATAAATAATTTGTACGAGAAATTTCCGTTACGCTATGATGTGCCTACGTGCCGCGATACTCGCCCGAAATCCTTGAGATCAGCGCTAATCCTAGAAAAGGATAGCGATGCTATTTCTATTTACGGCATTTTCAGACATTAAATTAATTAATTAACTAAATCAAATTATATACGTAAAATCAGTCATTACTAAACTATTCATGGCCGGAACCACAATTATTTTCTTCAATTAAAAAGCTGTAAATCGGAATAGATTCGACTCTCATAGAATTCGTACGCAATTTATTAGAAAAGGACAGAAAATGTATTTTTCGCTAAAACACTGTTACACTACTATTTTAATATCAAATTGTTAGCCAGAAATTAAAGAGCGACATTTAAATTATAACTAAACCGTTCGATTTTATAATTAATGTATAATAACGAAATTATATGAAAATTTAGATATTCTGACGTCACAGAAATTCCAGGAATTCGGCGAACTTGCGAGTATAAAAGGGCGAGCGAAACCCGTCTAAAATCAGAACAGTTTTCGCAGTCGAGCACGATAGAAGTATTATTGATAAGAATAAGAACTCAGAACAATTTCCGCTGTTAAGAGCCGCAACGAATCTTGATACTTGATTGGTCAAGCGAGTATACGCCATTTGGATACTTGGTCGTGGGTCGTTTTAGTAGCTGGCTAACGCAGAGCTCCCCATTCAAACGATCTCATATCTGAAACTCCGTCAGGAGAGAGCTATACTTAGCACCAAGAAAGGCTAAGATATCGAAACGATAGCTCTCAGCTACTCATAGTTGATTTTTGGTCGAATTGTTAACGCGCCATCAGATTCTCGGAGCTCGCTCTGGGTAGTTTAGTAGCCAGCGAATAGCAGGCTCCCCATTTGAGCGGCTTGGTCTCTGAAACCCGTGTCTTTTGGGTGGCAGTTCAGCAATTACGATTTTACAATTAGAGTCAATTGATTTGCTACCCTGTCGAACTTATATTGTTCACCTGATTCTGGTATCGTTGGGTCGTTTTAGTAGCTGGCTAACGCAGAGCTCCCCAATTAAGCGATCTGGTTTCGGATGTCAGTATTCGTTTTGGCTAAAAGGGTCGTGAACCATTTAGTTGTCGAGTCAAATCATAAGAGTAATTGTTCCGAAGAGTAGTTCTCAGATTCAGATAAATTTTGGTTATTTGAATTAATAAAAGAATACTGTTCTCACTTAGCGTCAATTCCGTAATCGATTACACCGCGTTAGATAGTAGATAAATCTGTCTAATTTTTGCGGAAGCGTATTTAGGTGCGTTTAGAGAATCTCACTTAGGTCGAATTCCTCGCAGCGGTAGATTATAAAGCGCTAGTATTAATTAATATCGTCAAAGAACATTTATACAAATCAATCGTACAAATTGAGATAAACTTTGTCATTGCGATACCTTCGAACACGAGAATCGAATGCGTATAAAAGCGAAGTTAACTTTATCAGAGATCAGAATTAGATACGGTCCAACATAAAGTACTGACCAGCGAGTCTCATACTACATATTGTTTAATTTATCAATTTCTATTATTTCTATCATTATTATTATTTCAAGATCTAAGTATTTAGTTCTTTATACTAATCAATCATTTATAATTTATATACTTTCTTTATTTTGTTGTTATTGTTGTTGTTAGTTTCATTGCTTATCGTTTACTGAATAAATCTAATTGTTGAAAGATTTTGACCTGTGGATTTCACTCCTTAACTGCACACCACACGAATCCCACAATCTTAATTTGTAGAATCGAGTCGTTTAGAGGTAAAAGCCGCTCTTTACCTTTTAGCGCTTGTAATAAACTGAACTTAGGTTCCAGGGTTGTTACATTCTCACGCTCTGATTGATCAGTGTTTTTCGTTAATAATTCAAAAACTAAGCTTCAGTCAATATTTTGGTAAAGAAAAAAGTTGTTCAGTATCACCTTAGCTATTACACCCTGAAATTATGCCGACCAATAGCCGGACACCCTGTATAACACTTATTAATTTTAATTTTTAATCATCCTTAAAACATTTCACTAATTTTCAAATAATAAATATAGTGAAAATTTAATGAAAATAGAAATATAACAATATAAATATATAATAAATAAAAATGATAAAAACTTACATTTTTAAGTTACATACATCTGTTGTATATCATACAGATACACTATTTTAAAATATATATTTTCCAATTGTGTCACTTTCGTTTTTGAATTCATTAATATTACAGTTAAACATAATTTTTTGTTCAATTTAATTTAATTATGCCTTGACATTATTTTTTATTCAATTTACGATTTTTAATTCGATCGTACTTTCAACATTTTGCAATTCACGATGTTCGTTTGTCAGTGCCGACAAATATGTAGGTACTCGGAATCGTACCATGGATTCAATTTACAACGTAAAATGATTCTGATTACGAATATTTCAAAGTATTTTGAACTTGCAGCAACAGTAGAAAATTATTGCGCAAGTATAACACAAACGCAAGAACGATGAAAGTTGCATTGGAGTTGACGTAAGTTGGTGGTTGGTGGACTAGGTTGTGTGAAACCATGAAGATGTTTGGGTGCTACTTCATTCGTTCGTGGTTCAGCATCCACAAGTCTGAATAATGTATAAGTAGAGTTGCATAAAATCCTTTGCTGGCTTCTTTCGACCCAGTTTCTTGACTTAAACTCTGCCCTCTTTGTAATAAAAAGGAAATTTCATTGTAGTTCACCTTTAATGATATTCTATAACTGAAAAAAACATCACGCTATAAACAGTAGTTTCAGTATAAATAGTAGTGTAAATTATTTATATTTAATAATTTAATAATTTGAATTTATTTATATAAATAATATTTATTATTATATTAATAATAATATAAATAATAATTTATTAAAATTAATCAAATAATAATGTATCAGTAATGTGTCACCGTTGTATCAAATAACAATTTTATAAAACTCTATGCATATTTTCTAGGGATAAAATCAGACGTCATCATAGTTATAACTATACCATTGATATATTGGAAATTGCTTAATTTAAAAACGTGAAATTTTTTTAATTCTTAAACTTCTATAAAAACTTGTGTTTCCTTCTGGTGAAGGGTAAAATTTATAATTCTGATTTTAAGGGTAAAATTGCAAAATAGGGCTCTTTAACGTAATAAAAAGTTATACATAGAATATTTTGGGAAATAAACCATAACAAAATATTGCTCTTAACTTCTAAATCTTAATAAAACGAATTTTTACGCATTTTTGGAACGCAAATATCTGCTATCCTTGTTTTTCGTAACCAAAATGATATAATATAATTAAAGATTACCGGAGCTTATTAACTTCCCGCCAGAGTCGTTCAAAATTACACTCAAAGGTTTCGGTCACCAAAATTGACTCAAGCATTCATTTCAAACTTCAAACTTAGAAAACTATTAAAATACCACTCATTTAAAAACGTTAATCAAATATTTCGACACACAGTAATACAATTACAAAGTATTTTACATTTTAAGAACTGCTAGCACGAGATTGTTATAAGAGCTTTTTGCTAAACTATTGTGTACCAAACATTAGTATAAGACTGTGCGTTACATATTCATACAATGTACGTACATAATAAATGAAATGAATTGCAGCATATCTTGTATCACAAATCGTTTCACGTAATTTATGTTGTTCGTGTATCGCACACAATCGTTGCTCTTTTTATAGGAAAACCGATTCTATCAAGTAGATTTAGTGCGCTTTAATTGAAGCATTTATGCCTTTTTCCTTGAAGAATTCCACAAGTGAGACGCTTTAATTTAACTTGATGATCTCACCAGGGAAATATAGGCTATTGTAGTTGTTTAGCACTTTGAGGCACACGATACTGAAGAAAATACAAATGCAAACCAAGTTGCACAACACTTTATTTAATATAAATAAGTGAAGAGCACGTCTATTTAACATGAAAACAGAGTTTTGTTTATTTAACATGAGAATATTTCGGAGTGAGTTAAAATGTAGGACACCATGCATAAAAGATTAAGTAAAGGATGAGACAATTTTTAGCCTACAACTTCTAACAATAAGAGTTAATATAATTTTAATTCAGTCATAACATATTGTTCTGTGGAGTTACAAATATATAGTCATAACATGAAATTCGTCGTATGTAGAAATTGATTCTCGAAATTCTGAACTGGCTTACACCATTTCTGAATCTCTGTCCCGTGTCTTCACCAAACCTCCTGTGGTGCTTTCTGCGAAGTCAAAGATGAGACCTATCAAAAGGTTCTCTCATTAAGCATACTTCAAAGACGTGGGTTCCCAATGTATCGGGCTTGAACCATATACCAGTTACCACTTGCACCACAGCAGCAGGATTTATGCGGGCATGCAATGGAAGTGTCTACGGTTCTTCAAAACAAACCTGTCATATCTTTTCAAAGGTCAAACAACCACTTGATTGGTTACCTTTGATGATATTCATGCTAGACCAACTTCCGGAAGCTCAATCGCTAATCAGATTGGACAGGACAGAGAGATGAATCAGTTTACAAGAAACCGATAAGAGAACAAGTTCAGTTCAGACAATTGTAAATAATACTTCAATCTATAGCGAACAGACACATTCAGAGTAAAAAGGTTTCGAATTGACGATCACTTGCAATCGTCTAGCTTTCAGAGCAGCGTCGTTTAGCAATCTAATTCCAATCTTTCTTATCAAGTGATATTTTATTTTAAAAGAAAAGCTTTAATAACATTTGAAACATCCTTACTTCCGTAAAAGGAGTAAGGAAACGCGAATAGTGCAAAAGTTAATCCAGGAATTAATGATCAAACATCGCGTTATTGAACACATATTATTATAAATAATATTGAATTCTAAAGCAAATGTTCTTTGTTGAAGGCAAGGAGATCCGTGGTTGAATAAAGTGTCGTAACAAATTATATACAGAACAGGAAAACTATTTATTCAAGAACGATTATAAAATGCACAATTAAATTACGTGCAAAAAATCAGAGAACAAAATTGAAACGAAACATGCGAATGTAAGAAGAAATATTAATAGTGATCAATTCCGTTAGATGGAGACAAATGTAAATGTTAATTCGTGTATTGTTTTTATCACCAATATTCTTTTCATTGTGGAATTGTTTAAAAAGGAAACTAAAAATCAATGTTATGACTGCTTTGATGCTTCGGAAATTTTGGAATTTAGATATTTGGGAACTTGACAAATTAGAGATTTGAACATTTTGAAGGAATTTTGAGGGCTGATAGTTTCGAATTTTAGAAATTTGAAATTTGGAATATGTAAATGTAAAATTTAAAAAATTGAAAACTGGAAATTTTGGAATTTGGCAATTTTGAAATTTGGGAATATGGGAATTTGGGAATTTGGGAATATGAGAATTTGGGATTTTGTGATTTTGGGAATATGGGAATATGGGAATTTGGGGATTTAGGAATTTGGGATTTTGGGAATTTGGGAATTTGGGAGTTTGGGAGTTTGGAAATTTGTAAATTTGGAAACTAATAAATTCAAGGATATCAAATTTCCAAAATTCAAAAATTCGGAAATTAGAAATAAAAAATTTGGTAATCTCATAATTTAAAAATTTTAAAATATCCAACGTAGAGTTTACCAAGGATATTCAGTGACCCAACAAAAATTTTATAGTCTGTATTATAAAGGACAAATTAAAAATTGATTATTAAAATACACATTGTTTCTTTTAGCGCAGAAATCGTATACGTATACTTATTATTTATTTATTTACATATAGGATACAGTTATGATTTATTTATATGTAGAATGTCATTATTATTTATTTATTTGTAAAATCCAATTTTCTGTTTCATTTTTCCCGAAATTTATTAAGCATATATACATACTGAACATATTACAAGTTATTTATAAATTACTAGCTACGTAAGGTCATATACTAATTAAGTTTCTCAATTCGGTTTCAAAAATACAATTCCATATAAAAAATTGCATTTGTATTTTTCGAGTACATCGAAAAACGTGAAGTCAGAAAAATGGACGTTGCTATAATTTTCTAACTTTTCCACTTTTATCCATTTAACTCATACATATTTTTAAACCTAACTATTGCCCTTTTTCCTTAATCGTATTGTTCTTTTTCTTACAAAATTCAAAATATAACATGTCTCAATTCTATAGAGATGATTTTCAGTATAAATTGCTAAGTATCAATGTTCAATGCTTCGTTAACTGCGCCAAATTCATTTAACCGCTCCACAGCCTATTATGTTTTCACAAAGAGGACGTTAAGGAGAAGTCACAGACCTCAAAAGATAGTAAACGCAAGTTTTGCCGGTGATGCCAGCAATTTGGTGGTTTCGCTGGTTCAAAGGGATCTCACATTCTCAGAAGAGAAGTTTGTATGGATGCAGATCGAAATTATCAAGGGGATAAACTACTCTGCAGGCTTAACGTCGACACGAAACATCTTAATGGCTTAATCGTTGATGAATATATACGAATTAGTTAAGCGAAAGGGATCAGCTAAGTGGCTCGATTAAAACGCACTCACAGCGATAACCTCGTCGTCATCTTGGTAACGTAAGCGTACCCGTAAATCAGAGGCGCACGCAACGTTAGGGCCATTATGAAGGCATTATAGTACAGAATATTTAAAAAATCAATATTTTTATGTTGCATCGCTGTAAGAAACACGAATTTAATACAAGGTTTCGGAACTTGTCGAAAAGTTCATGTCAAATTATGCAAATTAAGATGCTATTTTTTGAAATGTTAACTTTTGCGGAGATAAAGAATAATTGTATAAATTAATTTATGTTTAATTTTCCATTTACTCGCACCTTATTTCTGAAGACAACTACTTATTCATAAACCTAGTGTTAAAAATATATGTTAAAACTTAAGGTAAAAGAACCAGTAGTGACACTTTAAGGAATTTTTTGTCTATTTGTTCACATAGTTCAGGTTAAGTTCACTTTACGAAAAATTTATGATTAGCGGTCGCTGCACAAACTATTCTTCTATTATATTACAACAAGTATTTATTCCTGATGGCGGTTGTGAATTTTTTTCTTTTTTTCTTCTGAACGTAAAATTTGATTCAATAGTTGACACCCAGCGAAAACAAAAGAATTAGTAGTTGACATCCTTTCGTTTCAGTAGTTTACAAAAAACAATTTAATAAGAGTTAATAATAAATATTTAATATGAAGAGTTCGAACACTCCTCATATCGGAGGTATCCTCATATCAGTTTTCTTTTTGCATTTTCTTCTACATCAGTCAATACTCTGACTGGGCCCATTTTTCTTTTAATTGGATGTTTGCTTTCAACCTTGTATTTTAAAGTTACCCTCGGAACACTAAATTTCCTAGCTTCCGTTTTATAGAGCCAGACATCTTCCACAACCGCTTGCATAGTCTTTTCTGTATAATTTCTGAAGTTACCCTTCGTAGGAGGCATCTCAAAATTGACAGAGGAACAAAGTCAGTAATTGACACGTAGTAATTTAATAGTTGACACCCCATGTCAACTACTGAGTAATAGACCATTACAAGTTTCAGTAGTTGACACGAGTGTATTTAGACAATTTAGCATTGTTTGTTGCCAATTTTAATAAATAAACCTCTTTCTAAGTTTCAAACAACATAAACGAATGCCTTTTTTACTCACAATGATTAAATAATATAAACTTGCAATACTTACATTTTAACCAAATCCTTAGCGATTTATACAAGAAAACACTTAAAATCGTAAGAGCCGTCCGCAAGTTTGATTAATCAGTTACTATTACATTTTTGAATGGCGGATATGCGCAATAGTTCGCAATTAAGCCACTGAAACGTGACAGTATACAGATTAATAAGGTTTGATGTATTCGAACTTGTGGTTTCCTTATTTATTTACTTTTTTTTGAAAAAGTGTCAAGTAATGGTACAGTGTCAACTACTGGTGCTCTTACCTTATATGCTGAAATTTGTAAAACTGACGAATTTCTAATGACTTAAACAAAGCATGTGGACAGTGCTGAAACATGTGAGTGATACACATCTATGTCATATTACTTTCCAAAGTTCCAAAGCCTGAAAGTTTCAAGATCTGAAAGTCCTAAAGCACGAACATCTCAAAATTCTAAAGCCTCAAAATTCCAAAGTAACAAAGTCCCAAAATCTCAAAGTTCAAAAGTTCTAAAATGTCTACAGCACTAGTCCAAGATCTAAAGTCCATAAGTACCAAGTTCGAAAGCCCGAAAATTCCAGCATCCCAAAGTTTCAAAATTCTATAACATGCAAGTTCCAATATTCAAAATACCGTGATATCAAAAATCCGATGTTAAAAGTTAAAAAATCTCTATGTCCTCACAGTTTAAAAATTTCAAAAACACAAAGTTAAAAAATCCCAAACTAGACACCCTGAATAAGTACCTAATGAACTAGCGTGTATCAACTGTATATTTCATAACTGTGATCCTTTCACTAGACTTTGATATATGTATAACAGAAGTTATCGAGTACTGTACTTGGATTGCCATACACGAATTATTGTTACAAGATAGATAAAGTTTGCACGTGTTCTTAAACGTCACTTGTTAAATACACCATGGACCATATCTCATTGACACGTTTCGGTGGCAAACATCGTAACACGTTTCGAATGTAAATGTTGTTACACGAGTTGGTTGGTATTCGAGCACAGCGAGTATTTTAATGCGATTATGGTAACGTATGTCGTGCAGTGATATCAATGGTGTGTCGTAGCTTGGTGTACATGCTATTGCCATGTCCGCAGTTTGAGAGGATTGAATATGTAACGGTATGACTGTGTTTAGAATGTCAAGAAGGAAAATTGAGATCCGTTACTCGTAGCCTAACGAAAACGACGGAAACTTGCACTTTGATATCATTTCGTATTAAAAGTTTCTTGTCCATTAGACTTCGTCTTTCGTCTTTGCTTTATTGTAGGTTAGTTTCATTTTAGCTTGCACGATTGGACACTTTGTGTGATCACAAAATGTGCTTTTTATTTCCATTGAAATTTCTCACTTTTGACACTTACAATTTTACCTGTTAGTAAATCTACCTTGGCGTGATTCACCAATTTTGTTGAAATTCTACACAGTACTAAAATAACAAAAAACATGTATATATGTATACAACAAGTATATATTTTATATTAACAATGAAATGTAAAAACTACTCTGGTATAAACATATGTACTCTCGTTACTTTAAACTTACGATATTTGAGTTCTTTTTTAAACTCGAAGTTAAGTACTAATTCAATGTAAAAAGTACAGAATTCAATATTGCAGATGAAATATGGCGACCTGGTAAATTAAACTGACCTCAACTCTCTCTTCGCAGAACCTAGGAAATTATCAAATTAATTACACCAGTGTATAAGTGTGAGAATAATTTTAACTCTTTTAGTTGTAGTATTACTAATATAAAAAGCTGCGTATTTATTATTTTTAATTGGTCTACAAGTGTGCTAAATTTGAGCAAAATTGTTATCACACAAAAATTCCTTGTTAGTTATTCATCAGTTCAACTTTTTAATTGATAATATTATTTCTTAAATATTCTGCATATACACTTTGTTCCTCCATTTTTAAGAGTTGTTTTTCATACATACGAAATTACCATCGTAAAAAATAGTACTTTCAGTTCTTTAAATAATAGTCCTTAAATTGTACATCAAGTATTATTTCGTATTTAAAATTGATAGAGGCAAAATAATTAATGTTTCGTATTTCAGCCTGATTATTGTATTATTTCATCTGGAAAGACTTTGCAGAGGAAGCTCTCATTTCATAGCAATTATTGATGAGGAACAATTAAGACGTTGACTGTCACACTGAGGCAGCAGAAAATTTTATTCGATATTTTTATTCTTAACAAATCTTACTAAATATGTTCACAATATTTTGTCATGTAATTCCAAGTATACGAGTATGTTCCAATTAGGTAAGTGCACAAATTTTTAATAATGGTGATTCATGCGAAAATTTAAATGTTACCCATATATGGGTGATGTGGTAGTCGATGATAATATTTCAATGACTTCAAATAGAGAATTGTGATATAGGATCATACGATTGTTGTTAAAATACAATATTGCAATACCGAAACGTTATTATGTTATAGAGCATTTCAATGAATACATATTTAATTAAACGACTGACTGAATTAAAATTACGTCAGTAATTAGATTCGCTTTAATTAACATAATTATTTGATTCTATTAATATTATTAAACCACCAATAGACATTTAATTATGTCGGTGTGCAAAGATTTAATAAAGCATAAAACTATTAATTCATAGTGTCAGAAATTGTAGAATCATGGAACTGGAAGATTGTGGCTTTATAGGATTACAAAGTCGTATGATTTTAGAATAATTGGATTCTAGAGCTAGAGAAACGGAAATGCATAAAGTAGTGACTGTATAAAGTTACAGAACCTTAATGATAGGCGTATAAAATTAAAAAATCATGCAATCGAGATGTAAATGTCTAAAAGCCTGCATACTTAAATAATATACATAGTAAGAAAAATATTGGAAACACATTTTTGCTTAAACAGAATAACGTGATAGTAATATAGTAATAGTAGTATGCACACATACATACATATATAATAGTACAGTAGTACAGTGGAATAGTAAAGTGGTAGTAAAACTCTATAGTAAATTAATATTGATAAAGTAGTATAAGAAGAGTAAAATTAATAATGTAGTACAATACATAGTTGTATCATAAGAGCGAGCGGACAATGGTCGGAATTGATTTAAGGCCACTATAAATTATGTAATCCCTCAAAGTGTTTCGGAATTAGGTTTGAAGGACATTTAGTTGATAGTTTCCAGGCCCGCAATACCGATAAGTTTGTTTTTCACGAAAATACGAAGTGGGGATGCGTTCCCCATAAATCCTAATAAATTATGTAATAATTTAATGCTAAACTTACAATTAATAAATATATAAATAATAGTAAATTTACAAAGCAATAAATAGATTTAAATGGTGCAAGGAGACAGTTTTTCATGCAATTGCAAAGGTATACTCCAACACAGAAAATAAATCCTTTTACTTCATTTATTAGATAATAAATTGGGTTTGTAGTTAAGTGAAATGCTTACTTATAAATAAACGTATAAATTGATTGCAATAATTACTTCGCGTTTTTGTCGATTGGAAAATATTACGTTTCAATTACTTGAAAGAGATTCTGTATCGAGTTTACGAAAGGTTTCATGAAACTGTATCCAGAATCAATAAAGAAATAAGCAGAACTGAATAATTACACTGGATGGATGTCAGAAAAAGCTTCACTACATTTCTATAGCTGGATAATCAGCAACCGTTTTCTTTCTGGTCGATACAATGAGGCATAGTTCACGAAAATTACTCATTAGATTTCATGTTTGTAGTCAACGATAACAACTTCGACAACGTGTCAACAATTTTTCGTAATATTAACTAATTTTTTTTGTAATATTAACTAATTTTTAACGAATTCACTTCATTGGACAGATTATGTGAAAAATGCAATAATAACAAGAATAAATAAGAATTTTCAAAAATATTATAGTGCAGTATACAAATATGTCGAGTATAAAAAATTTTACAGTTTATATATTAATTAAACTTTATTTCATTAACTTAGTTTTACAATGAATCATTTCAGACTGCCGAGCAATCTCGAAAAACGTTGTCAGTCAACATTTACAAAAATATTGACGTCAGTCAACTTTTCAACCATTTTGTGATCAATTCAATAACAGTAGGTACACCGCGCATTGTTTATTTAAATATTACATGCATCCTCAAAAGCGCATAGACAAATCTTTCAATTCTACATATCTTAAATATTGTTTACAATTGTGTGATGTCCCAATTTAATATATAATTGATTTATATAATTTATATATTTTTAATATTAAAATATTGACACAAATATTGAAGTTGATATTGTTCATATTATTGAATTATTGATATTATTGAAATGTAAGGACATATTACTAAATATATCTCAAAGTTTAATCATATGAATTATTAAACTTCAGACAAAATCTCACCCTTGTTAATATAAAAATTACGTCGAAACATCATGGTAGAATGGAAATGATCTTTTGATGATAATGTTACGATATCAAATTAACACGAAAGCCAGCTAAACTGTTTGAGTTTTTTTTTGAAAATTAAATAGCTACTGCTATTAAGCGGAATAAATCATATCTTGCATCACGTTAACACTAAACTCCATAATTATGCCAGCCATTAAGTGAGAACGACACGTAAGGACCACGTTATAATATTTAACACATGTTTCACTACACTTCGTTAAATTATACAAACACATGCGAGATACTTCAAATATCTTTGATTAATAGCTCGAAAAATTGTGTAAAATATTTCTTGAAATCTATTTATTTAAGGTGAAGTGGGGTAAGTTCGTAAACGGGGCAAGTGCGTATACAGACTATTTTTTATTACAATATGAGCAAAATTTCTCCATTTAATATCTTTGTTTCCTTGTTTTGTCACTATATCCCCTTCTATATTTCAGCTAAGAGTACTTGTTTGCAATATAGAGTACTTGCATAATGCAGTAAAAAGCATTTTATAGCAGATTTGTTAATAATTCCGCTCTTGCCCCATTGCACATGAAATAAAATTTCAAAGTATTTAACTTCAAGTTACGCTCTTACCCCATTTTCGGGGAAAGTGCAGAGTAGTTGACATTTTAAACAATTTCCTATCAAAATCAAAATGTCCAAGGGAAATTAAGGTATTAGTTAATATTAATTAAATAGTAGTAATTGTCCAAAGCGTTCAATATCGACAGCGTTAAGTATTTACATAGCAAACTGAAAATACTTATGTTTAAATACCAACTTTACAAAAACCAGTCTGTACTTACCCCACTTCATCTTACATAATACTCTTCTCAGTAATGTTTTTACTGTAACAGATAATAATATTTGAAATTGCTTAATGTAAAATTGCACTTTAAATTTATTTTCGAATGTATGATCAAATAAATATCATGTATTGTAATATTAAAATTAAGTTTATTTCTCAATAACGTATATGTTAGGAACTAACAATCATCCCCTATGAAAAGAACAAAATTTATTGCTCCTCATAATTCCTCAAAACTTTGGCTTCAACTTTTAAGGTACACATTATAGGCAACTGTTTCCTACATTTATCAAATAATTCATAGCAAAGTCAAGCTGGTAAACTTGTCCTTTAAAATATCTCTTATTATCCTCATTTTTGTGATATCATGACAAAATTAAAAGTTGAGAAAAATAAATATTTGCAATAATTAGCACTAAATATTTGTTTTACATATTTGGATAGCAATAAATAGCGCATATTTAATAAAGTAGAATTTTAAAAGATGCACATTTGAGACAGATGCTACTGTAAACAAACAAGATGACAGTAATCAAACGAGTGCGACTCTACGACGCTAGGGTTAATCAAGTTACAATTTTATTTTACGAAACGATAATTTTGGGCTTTAGAATTCATAATGTTTACGATTTTTACACCTTGAAACTTTGAAACTTTTGAACAATAAAACTTTAGGACTTTTTTATCTTCGGAACTTTGAAACTTTGGAACTTTAGAATTGAGAAACTTCAAGATTTCAAGGTGCCAAGGTTTCGAAACTTTATGACTTATCGAACCTGGAACCAAACTTGGAATCTTAGAGTTTAATGCTTTGAAAAAATTAAGTTTGTAAAAATTAGAAAAATGTGTCTCTTGATAAATACAGCAATGCAAAAATTATCTGGTGTTCCACTGTTCTTGATGTCCTAAGTTGTTTTGCATAGGAACAAAATTAATGAAATATAAAAATTTAATGTATCATCTCTTAACTCACATATAAATTGTGGAAACTATTGTATATTTATACAATAAATATATTTATACGTAAATATACATATATGCAAATACATATGATATGTATATATATATGACATATTGAATATGTAAATAAATTTGATATGCGTATATTTGATATATTTAATATGTAAATATAATATAAATATGAAACAGTATTTAATCATAAAATACACACTTAACAAATTAACAGTTTCAACCAGCACTCCTGCACATATTTCAATTAGCGTCATTTATTCAAGTCTATTTAAAATTTTTCTCGGCTCCGAAGGATCTAAATTCTCCAACAAACTCTTTTCGCGAATATGCGTCTATAAATGCCAACTTTGCGTTTAATCTTCCCGGAAGTCCAACAAGAAGAACGAGGAGGGTACGGTTATGCACCATGAGCCCGGGACCAGCTACCCGTACGTCACGAAATGGCGCTAGTAGTCGTGGCACACGTAGTCTCGTGGCTTTCGGTATCTTCGTGGAAGTATGTGTACTTGCATGCAAATATTTAATTAAAGCAGCGCTAGTAGCAGGCGGCATATGTGCTCGTCCCCGGTATGTCCGTGCATCTATGTTTCGAGGGGGCGGTACGACGAAGGTTGGGGGATCGGGTACCACCCCGCCACTGTAAATATATGATTATGCATGAGGTTTGGCGGCACTGAGTGCACTTTCACAGTCGCCGTACTGGCACGCCGGCGTATTAACCCCGCCGCGTGTACCGCGAACGATGAATTATGACATTTTGTCGAAACCAACTGCGACACGCTGATTCGGCGGATAACGGAGCAGGTTAAAAGTGAGAGACCCTATACTCGCCACTTGAACCGGCAGCGAAGTTGGAAGTGGTGAGTGGATAAGTTTTAGGCGGGCCCAGGAGTGGTTCGTCGCAAGTTAGGCAAAACGCGTACATGTTGGTTACAAATTGACCGCAGGGTGAATATGTGCTTCCTGGATAGGCGAATCGGTTAAGCGAACTATTATAAACCGACAAACATAGTTTGTGACATTGGTTGTTTTAGAAACGTTGCCAATATTCTTAATTAGATTAATTGCTGAAATCATAAATGAAAGTTGATGTGCGAGTTATGGGGAATGATCACTCCACATTAAAGACAAAACTAATATATACACACACGATGTTGATATGCAATTAATATATTACTATAGAAGTGTATACTGATGCACACAAATTATATTTTCCACGTGTCTTCGCTACCGTCATATATCTTCCTTTACTTTATCAGTCAAACGCAGATGTATGATAGTCATCATACATCATCTGTACTAAAGAAAGTACAGCTGATAATACGTAAATACACTATATATAAGTATGTATAAGTACAGTATATTAGCGAGTAAAAAAAGTGACTAGCGTCAAGAAAGTCTAAAGTCGCGTTAACTGATTGCCGTTTGGACACGAACGCGATCAGTTAGCGTGAGAGGTACTCGCTTTCAAAATAAAGAAACCTACAATGATTATGACTGATGTAATCGCAGCTCACAACAGTGGTTTCTATATGCTTCGGTATATTACAAACATGTATACAGTTCTGAATTTCAGCTACATTAAACAGGACTATTGTACAATGTTTCCCTGTTCTCCTCGATTATTCCTTAAAATCGATTTCTCTAATTGGCAGCATTCATTTGTCGAGGGATTCTAACGATCAGGTAATGTGACTTCACTGTACAGCTACAGGGGGTGGTAGCTGGGGTGATTCTGAACAACTTTTTCCTTTACCAAAATGCTGGTTAAAGCTTAGTGTTTGAATTATTAATGAAAAACACTGACCAATCAGAGCGCGAGAATAGCGCGCGCTCAGATGCGAGAGCGACGGGTGCAAGCGTGACGGTTGACCTTGGTCGTGAACAAACAAATCGCGCAATATCGGTAACATAGTTACCATCATCGGTAATATGTCAGCCGGTAAGTAGTTATAAAATTCACAACTATTAATAAGTATAAATTTATTAACGAAACTAATTGTATGGATTAAGCGAAAATAAAGGTAAAGATCAAGCGCAGTTTTTTTAGATAATTAAAAAAAATGACTATTTGTTTAACGACATAAAATTAAAGAATACTCGGACGCTTACCTCATGAGTGAATTTACGATGCGAAAACTCTTCATTAATTTTGAAGTATATCGTCGTATGACAAGAAACCTATTTACTCGCTAAAATCCACAAGAGCATATCAATACCCGCTCTATGGGATTGTCAAGTAAAAAGGGTGACTGTCATATTTAATGTTTTCCGTATAATAATGGTACAATTTTCGGAACCCACACTAAACAAACACACAATTACACAAGCACCACGATTGTCCAGTCCTTAGTATCGAAACGTTAAAAATATCCACCTTTTTTACACATCAATTCGTTTACGAAAGTTCCACACCATGTACACATTACACATTATGCGCGATGATTCAAAGAAAAGAATCAGTTATTGCAAGATGTATTATTGCGATCGCACAACGCGTATTACCGATAATATTAAATTTACTATAATGTTTGAAATGTGCACCATTCTCTTCTAAGCACTCTCGTACGATTATCGACAACCAACTGACGTTTTGTACAGAATTTTAGAAACAAAAAACTTGCATTGGTATTGTCTTCCCACTATACCCCCCTTAGGCTGATCATGTTTGATTGATTGACTTGAAGATATACAAATTTCCAAACAATTTGACGCGTTACTATCTGAAAAATGTCTGAAAATTATCAGAACTAAAAATAACAAAATAATATAATAATAACAAAATAACATCGCAAAATAATAATTAGGGTATATGCACCATTTTTGACCTCCTCAAGGATTTTTATAACTGTAAACACATTTATGTGTGCAATTACGTTCAAATTCAAGAAACTACAAGTTCTAATAAATCTTATACATTGAATCCTTAATTTCACTATTCATCTTCCTGTTAGTTAAAAGATTTATTTGATAATTAGTATACTTAAAAATAGTAAAGAAAATTATTGTATTCCATTCAGGATAGCTATATAACTTTTTTAGCTTATTTGTCATATTATATACGACAACTTACTACCTTATATGGTAACTTATTTGCCATATCGAGTGCGATTTTCGCGATAAAATGAAAACTATTTACTTTAAGAGGGTGTTTTCAACCTAAGGACGACTGATTTTCAAAGCAATAAATGGTTTCGTTATTAACGTCACTTGAATTGAGAAGTTCACAATTTTTTGTTTGATGTCTGCAAAGTTTCAAACGATTTAATTAAATTTTTAGTTGCCGAACTTTCCTTGGGCATCGAGTCCGTAGCACTTTTTGATATGAAAACAGCAACGTGATCGCGTAGTACTTAATCGATTAAAGTAAAACATAAACGTCAATCGAATACCAGATTCTCCAATCATGGCTTCGTTTATTACATTTATATACAAAATTCAAAATTTAAAACCATAATTTGGGAATTTAAAAATTTTGATTTTAGAGATGTGAGGATTTATAGGTTTGGAAATTGGGAAATGCGGAGGTTTGAATTTTGGGTTATGGAAACTTGGAGATTTAGGGATTTGGAATTTAGAAATTTGTGAGCTTCAGAATTTGGAAGTTCAGAAATTATGGAATTTGAGAACATAAGAATTTGTGAATTTGAGAATTTGAGAATTTGAGAATTTGAGAATTTGGGAATTTGGGAATTTAGGAATTTAGAAATTAAGAAATTTGATAGTTAGGGAATTTTGTAACATGAAAATTTAAAAATCTTGAAATGTTGAAATTTAAAACTTGGTGACACAAAAATCTATAGAATTTGGAAATTTGGAATTTTATACCTCACTAATTCGGGAATTTGAAAGCTTGGATATGTGAAGTTTTTTAATTTTTTAGATCTGTGACGGTCTAATGGACTCCACTCATACATAAGATCATCCAAGTAAGAATAGTCACTTAGATATCCCCTTCAGTTGTGATGATATAAATTATTATTTATTTCAGTCGCAATAAAACAGTTATTTACAACTTTTTACCTTTGAACTATCCTATAATATCAACCTGATATCTAAGAGTCGCGATATAAATACTGTACCACTAACAATGAGTGAAAGTGTAATCATCAGCACATAAATGAATGTAATGTACTGAATGTCCCGTGTAAGTAGCTGAAGCATATTGCATCAGTTATAGGTCAGCCAAAGCGTGAAACCACCATAGAATACCAACAATTCGCCTCGACGCTTATCACAACACAGCGTAATAATCAGGATGCAAAAACTAACCAGTTCATGAACCGCGAATTCAGCTAAAAACGAAAACCGCGGCAACTTAAACGGTCACGATCGCTCCTAGTAGTAATGGATACCGCGAGTCAGCCAAACATTTTAACTATCTCTATAACCTGCTGACTTTACAACTCGGCCCCACGCGTACCACTCAGCTGTTCAGTCTTACACAGCAAGCATCCACATGCTTCTCTGTCGTTTTAAAGCACGAAAGTATAACAACATGATAAACCCGTTTTGCTTTCCATCCAGCTACTCTCTCAGGCTCGTTACCTACTTTTGGCCGTCTCTTATACCCGCGTAATAAGCCATGAACGTTTCACGTTCTGCAACACGTCTCAGCCATTTTCCCTGCTATCCACGTGTACAGGTTAGTAGGATGTCTGAATCGGTGCATAGGCTTGCCAAAAGTTTATCACGGATTAGTCTCGACATTGTGCTCCGTTTCGGCCGTAAGGAACGAGCCATGGAGAAGACTAGGATAAGCAAACCGGTAGACGACTACATTGGTTGTAGTCGGGGTAGGGGTTAGCTCGAGTGTACCAAGGGTGTCTACCCACTTGGCTACACACTCATCCTCTCTTCTCCACGAGCAAGCTCCTGCACGTTCTAGCGAGTTCAACGAGGCAACTGCTTATGGCGTCATAACCAAGCTCGCGAAACGCTCGTCGTCGTCGACGCTGCACCGCCTCGTTTCACGTTGGCCCGAGCCAACGTTGAAGCTGGCTTGAAGATGGTTAGAGCCGGTTCAAGTCGTCAGTTGATTCCATTCTGAAATGGTGTACGCTCCCGCGGGTCATCCGACCGTGCACTCAGGGGATGAAGACGTTTACGTGGGTAAACCTCGACGCCTTCAACGAATTTTCTGCGAGGATTCCACAGTGCCCCTGCTCCGTGGGATGAACACGCGCCGCCGTCTCGTCGCCGTATCTCTGTGTGTTCTACGTCGTATCGGGAACTGTCTGCTGCAAAAGAACCCAACGATTTTAAGGCTGAAACGTGAAAACGATGAAAGGAAGAGAGATGCCGACTGGGACGCATCGTGCCGTATGAAAGAAGTTTTCTTACGCGGCCTGCCGGAAATCGCTCCCGCGAGGAACGATACGCACCACCCCTCGCTATTGGTAACTTTTGCGGTTAACTTTGTTCAAAGTTAAACCAGCATTCGTACGGACTTTGGATTCTTGTACTGTACTTTCGTTTTAAACGATGTTGTTAATTTTAACAGGTTGACTTTTAAGAGAGGTGTGGGATTTTCTTACTGGGATACGGGGTGATACACAGCTGATGGTCCTATTGAGCAGGTGATTCTAAGTGGAGAAGTTAGTAGAAAATTGTATTTGATACTATTATACTATTTTATACTACACTATAGAGGCTATAGTATAAGGTTCGCAAGCAATTCTGGTAGACATGAAACTATTGTTGCGGATTCAGAAGTAAAAAATGACATATTACGAGTTATAAATGACTTAATATGATAGTGTACCCATACATGTAAGGATACTTACGTCTTTTTTATCGGGTTTATCAATTTTGTTTATTATTATGTTATTAAACAAGAAATGTAATAAAAAGAATTTATTTTGCGTTTTGAATATATTTTGACACATAAAAATAGTCTCTTCGTGATTGCGGAGCAGATGAGTAACATCCTATATGATACAGAATATTAAACAACATTAAATATAATGAACAAGTAACAATGAAAATCTAAATATTTAATTTTCAATTGCAATTATCGATTGCATTATTTTTGAAACTAATTATGGTCGTAATTAAGAACTTAAATAGGTATTTATACATATGTTGATTGACATAATTAAGTTAATAATTAGCTATTGAAATTGCAATAAAAGCATTTCAACAGAAATCGTATGTTATTTTCGAATAAAAGAAATGGCAATGCTTACAGAAAATGTGAATGAATGTAACAGAATCTGTTTTAAATAAACATATATGAATAGTGAATTGATACAAATAAACATGTTTCTGTCAAAATATATTTCAACTATTTGTTTATTACGATTGAAAAGTTCATTAAAATTTGTGTTGAAAATATGCATTATTTGCGCAAGTTATGCGATGCATATATTAAATATAATTTTAATTAAATTCCAATTAACTCAGCAACGAATGGAGTGTCACCGACCTCCACTAATCTTTAAATTTCATTCAATTTTAATTTTGTATATATAACTTTTTTAATATAACGAAGGAACAATATTATTTTTCAAAATAATAGAGCGTATCATATCTCACCACATCGTTGCCGGATTAAAAACGAAATTGATCGACCAATTAAATCAGTCGCAATTTTTGTCGATTAACTTTTTTACTTAAATTAAGAATTCTTATGAGGGATACAATTTATTTTCTATATTTTTAAAAGTTAAAAAGTTGACCCAATCCAGGAGACAAATTTTTATTTTTATTGTATTATATTTATATTTATATTTGTAATAGATTTGTTATGTTATTTGTGTTATATTTGTAATAGATTTGTATCATATTAATTATTTTTCATCATCTATAAGAAAACATTGCAATATTAACAACAGGAGAATACACTAAAATGTTAGATTTATTGTAAACTGTACAATATTGTATTGCCATACGACGTGACACACACAAGATGGCAGTCGAAGAAAAAAGAAGTTTGAGGTTACAGCAAAAGATGTACAGAGTGAATATGTTTACAGTGATCCCATAGCATAACATAATGAATATTCATAATTTTCTTTTATGACTGTCCAACAGTTATGTTAAAGTAATTGCTACAGTAGCAGACATTTGCCCAATAATTGTTCACATTAAAAATGGCACCGTTCAGATTAAGCTCAAATAAAGTTAAACGATTGTTCCAATTAAGAAGACAGGTTCGTAAAAATTCGGAAACTCTGTCTATAATTTCGTTTGATACAGGTAGTAGAAGAATAATAGCTTCGTGGAAAAGTAGTTGTGATCCTTTTTCGCAATCCAGCATTCTCGAGACAACGTAACCGCGAAAGCCGCTAGAGGATTTACCAACTCTGGAGTGTACTATCCTGTGAAAGTTTTCTCATGTTGAATTCAGAAAGCCATTCGTTCGAGAAACGAATACCAGTTATATACTCTGTTTCAGATTTAATTTAACAATGTTCAGTTTCCCTCAGTTCTTCAAAATGGAAGAATTTCTTTTAATAACTGAACAATAGACGATAAATTCTGACAATGTCTGTTTATTACAACAAGAGTTCCCGTAAATTGAAACCTTTTCCCTTTATCTTACTATATTTGACCATCACACATGCTTTAATAATATTGTGTATTACCTAAGGTACTATGATTCAAATTCAAAATTGTAAATTAAAAATCTCTTTTTGAAATAACTGATTTGTAGATTTACAAATTAAGCAAGCTAGATAATTTAGTTTATGGTCTCTCAAATGTTATGTTAGTATACTAATTTTGAATTATTTAAACACCAGAAGAAGTGTTGCATACGAATGAAAACTAAAAGTAATGGTGCACGTACACTCGTACCTTAATTATTTTATTTACAGAATAAAAAGAAAGGTCTTTGTAAAGGAAGTTATATTTAAAAACTAAAATTAGCATAAGTAAATAAAGGTCTACTATCTGTAGGTTATATCTTTTCATATTTTAGTGATCTCTGTTTTTTAAACGAAATTGCCTACATCTTTATAAGTAAATATTTTATGTAAAATATTCTACGTGAAAAAATGTTCTGATATAAATATTATAATAAATAGCATGGCAAACAAATTTTTTTCTAAAAACTAACAAGGGACATTACCCAATCGCCAATCGCCGATTTTGATGCGCTGTGAGTATGATATAGAACGCAAAAAAATATTTGACACGTATTTTTTTTTATCGGCCATCGTTCATGTTGAAGGGGTGAAAATGGCCCCCAAAGTTGGGGTTGCAAAACATATTTTCTCGAATATCTCAGGAACTATTAGGCCTAGACAAAAAATTAAATGTGCAAATTTTTCTGTTTTAGAAGGCCAATAATATGGCCTAAGTGGATTTTTGAAAAATTTATTTGTTTAAAAAATATGTTAAAAATTAACATTATTTTGCAAATTTTTTTAATAAAACTTTGTACTATTTTGATCAAATTTTACACATGTAAACTATAGGTCAAAAGACAAAATACGGATAAATTGGAATTTTTAATTTCGCTTGTGGAAAAAATATTATTGTCGTTGAAGTTATACGTACATTTTATACCTTCCGTTCGGTGCACAATTGATTTTTATACGTAATATTCTGGAAATTGTATTATATTACATTTTTTACACTAACTTATTTAAAAAAAGAATTTGAAGGTCCAAAGGTGCCTGTATAAAAATATGCCGTTCGAATTAGATATCCTATTTGATCCGCGTTATGGGCACGTACTGGTGGCAGTATTCGACGCACGGAAGATCTTAACGCGTAAATTGTACTTGTGCGAAGTGTAATATGTTCATAATGATGTAGAATACATGCATTTAAAGGAACTGCATTTGTCGATCAAGAATTGCCTACTCAAAGCTCATCAAAATCGGCGTTTATCGATTGGGTAATGTCCCGTGTAAGTATAGTTGTATATCTTTTTTTTCAATATTTCAGCCATTCAGTTACTCTTTATAAATAGTCAAAATATAAAATACAGAAATAATTGAATGTCCCAAACAGAAGCATTTAAAGAATTGTATAATTATATGAAAACGAATTTATTTTTCAAAATTAGTAGCCAATAAAATTGATCAAAAATAAATTTTTTAAGAAGTATGCCCTTACGAATTCATTGAGTACTGTATACAGTACTGGACTTAAATAAGTAATAAATTGATGTGAAATTGAGTGTGTTAGTTCATGTGTACACGGCACGTTTTTACGGTCGCGAAGAGCCGTCCCATCACTTTGAAGTAGAAAACTCGACGTAACGAAATGACAAGAAAGCTGACAAGTTTTATTCGAGTACTCGACGAGGAATAAAAGTTTTCTGATGTAGTATTCTGGAAGTCGCGGAAATGGAAACGTGACCACATTCTGTGCCTAGATTTAATACACTTTGTCCTGTTTTATGATTAAAGAGAAAATTACGAGCAGGCTGCTTTGGATATTCTACTTACCAAATTCTTCAAGTTTGTTCTTTTCAAAACCATGTAATTTTAACGCCAGTTTGTTCATTTACATTTTTAAGTCTCATTTTGATTTTTATTTAATTGAAACATAGTGTATGATCTTATTGTTATAGGGTAAAGTATTATATTCAAACGAAAGATACATATTGTATACATATATTTAGTGTATAACGTGCTTTTGCAATATTACAATATTTTAATTTTGTGATGTATTGTGTACTTTATTTTAATGTATTATTTTTTGACAGTAATTTATGTAATTAAAAACAGAAGTTGAATGCTTAAATATAAGTCGAACATTATATTAGACAAGAGAATACAATTATATAATATTTCGTCATTTCCCATTTTTTGTTTACAATCCTACATTCATATGCACGTTCAATTTTTATTCTTAAATATATTAAATATCAGTAACGTTGTTAAAATATTTAATGTCACGTTTACCGTATATTTTTAGAAAGAAATCTCTTCAGTACAATAATATAATCACTGTACGTATATTGCAAAGTAAGTTATCTTATCGTTGCAAAGCGAGTTACCTTATGTTGCATCTTATGATTGTATGTTGTATTGTTAGTCTATATTATATCTATGGCAAGCCTCTATCCATTTATACATATTGTTGAATACAGGAACGCTCGAATATTTCGTTTAGTTTATTAATTACCGATGTTTATTAACCAGTTAAGTGTGGCGACCTTTTGGCAAAGCGCGCACCAGTGTGTGTCGCGATATTCAAGCTATGACGAATTACCTCTCAAAGATTCATGAATCCATCTCAAATCATTTACATTTTTTATTTGTTTATTTCATTTCGTATTGCTCTCTAAACATTTAAAACATATTGCAATTTACGAATATAATTTAGTTTTTGCCAAAATTGCAATTTAAATATGAAAATTGTAACAAAATTTTACGCATGACAGATATAGTCGTCAAACATGCTTAACTGGTTAATTTGTCGCGATTTGTATTATATATATATTAATTTGAGTTATGAGGACGCTTGTGAAGGATGCGTAGGAATAACGAATCGAAGCGTGGGGCATCAAAATTGTTAATTGTTAATTGTTTATAATTTATTGTTAATTTATGGACTGGTAGGCGATCTCTTTGCGGGCACGGGGGCGCTTTATGCGACCCTGGGGCCGTCAAGCCGTGGCTGGGGGGGGGGGCGCGTTTATAACGTCCCTCTGAGGCCTCCATGAAGCCCCGTGAGGGAGATGCCTTGCATCTCCTGTTGTGAGGGCCGACGGACGGAAATTACTTCGGTAATTTTCCGAGACGTACAGGCTAACCTAAGAGCTAAGCCACCAGGATTTCGAATCGTTTTCGGATCGATATTGTCTGTAGTGGGGGTAGGACTACGTGACTCAGCGGGGTCCGTGCCGCTACGGATCGAGACGCGCTATTCATTTGCTCGATAGCCGCCTCGCAATTCGGTCGATACTTACGCCCTTACTCATCTCGTTGAGTTTATTGACAAAAATTAGTCCGAAATTAATTTTCTTTTGTTAATTCGCGATTTATTATTAATTGAAATATCGTGTTCCTCATTTTGCCGATTATTGATTATTTCTCGATTATTTCGTATTATTTAACATTATATATTATTGAAAATCGTTTTGTTAGCGTTCGTTATATTTATTATTGTTTGTTTATTATACATCGTTACTTTTGTGTTTATATATCGTGTATTCATTGTTATTATATATTATACCCTTTGTTTCGTGAATAAATAATTTAATTAATCCCAATTCTATTTGTTATTTCCTTACGTTTGCAACACATATATTTATAGTTGCACTTCTGTAACGACTAACTTCGCGAATTACCGTGAAGAAACCACGTTCTTCTCTTCCTTTTATACAGAGTGTCATTTTAATAAAGTTCTCGTTAGCTGCAATATCTTGTCAATTCGTATTCCACCTTAACCTTAACATATATTACTCGAAAAAATGATCAAGTTTGAAAGTTCCAGAAATTCTAAAATCAAAAAATTTCTAAGTCTCAATGTCCCTGAATTCTAACCTTATAAAATTAAAAAGTATCGAAATAACAGAGTCACGACATGCTAATTGAATTCAAATTTCGAAAATTCTAAAATTCCTAAATTTCTAAGTTTTAACGTTAAAAAATTAAAAAATTTAAAAATTCTATAATTATGAAATTCCAAAGTTTAAGTTAAAAAATTACCATGTCTAAAAGTTTCAAATTTCAAAAATTCGGAAATTTTTAAGTCTCTAGGTCCTTAGAGGTTCAATATTAAAAAATTAAAAAATCTCAAAGTTCCCAGATCACAGTATTCCCAAGTTTGTAATTAGAAAATTACAAAGTTTAATAATTTGAAAGTTTTATAGTCCAAAATTCCAAATTCTCTAAATCCCTAAATTCCAATATTGAAGATTCAAAAATCACAATTTTCCAGAATTTACATTAAAAAATTGCAACGTTCAAAAGTTCTAAATTTTTAAAATTAAAAAATTCTAAAATTGTACAGTTTCAAAGCCCCAAAGTTCCAAAATTCTAAAATTGCAAAGTGCCAAAATCCCAAAATTCCCCAATTTTATAGTTCGAAAATCCCAAAATTCCCAAATTTCAGGAACGCATATTCCAATCTCTCTCTACGTTCTCCATTCATATTCCCTAGATTTCCCTAGCCTCCCTACTCTTTCAAATCCAAGAACGACTAATAAAAATCAGCTTTCTTTGCACTTGTTCGTATTCAAAAGAAATGTGCATTGCACGCAAGTACAGGTACGTGTTAGAGCACCGTAAATCGGAGCAGTTTGGGAACCATTAGCTTAATCCTTCAGGCGTCGAAGTAAAATAACCCTTTTAGATCCTCCGATAAGACCACCCTTAAGATAAGAAATATGGCTACTGCCTCCAATAACGTTATACAAAGTTAACGAGCCTAATAATTTTCTTTGAAGTAATAATTTTAATATATCGATTATTATAATTGCGGGGACAAATCACATGAAGTTATAGTAGGTGTCCTAATTACGGAGGTTTTAAGTAAAATTATACGATCATATATTAATTTTACAAATGAATGTCATATACTTAATGTGAATATGTATTGTTAAATAATTCATTTTTATATGCAACATTCTTTGTAAACAGAGATGAAATCTTTATAGTATATTTAACACTAGGTTTACAGAACCTATCAAGATGATTGTAGACTTATTGTTAGTACTTTAAATTACATAAATTAACAAGCTTTTGACAAAATGTATGTAACCTGCATCAAGATAAAGAATTTATAAGCTATCAATCTACATTTACTTTTATAACGGTTTCAGTTAATGTTTAGTTTAAATAATTTAATTTAAATTCAATTTAAATTAAAGTGATCATTGAACGTCCAGAAATAGAGTTAATGACATAAACAAAACTTTAAGGCTATTTCGAACCGAAAGTTTAACGATGCATGAGTATTTTGTTGACAATTCTTTCATTTTATGGAAAACAATTTAATAAAAATAAAATACATAATTATCTCGATAACAATAAGTTCGTAAACGGGGCAAGTGCGTATTCAGGCTATTTTTATTACAATATGAGCGAAATTTCTCCATTTAGTATGTTTGTTTCCTTGGTTTTTTGTTTCACTATATCCCCTTTTATATTTCAGCTAAGAGTACTTGTTTGCAGTATCGAGTACTTGCATAATGCAGTAAAAAGCATTTTATAGCAGATTTGTTAATAATTCTGCTCTTGCCTCATTGCACATGAAATAAAGTTTCAAAGTATTTAACTTCAAGTTATGCTCTTATCCCATTTTCGGGGAAAGTGCAGAGTAGTTGACATTTTAAACAATTTCCTATCAAAATCAAAATGTGCAAGGAAAATTAAGGTCCTAGTTAATATTAATTAAATAGTAGTAATTGCGCAAAGCGTTCGATATCGACAGCGTTAAGTATTTACATAGCAGACTGAAAATACTTACGTTTAAATACCAACTTTACAAAAGCTAGTCTGTATTTACCCCACTTCACCTTATGCAAATATTGTATGTAATTTTATGTACTTCGATAATTTTAAAACAAATGCCTAATTGACAGAAGCTACATAACTGATACATTTGCCCTAGTATCCTTCGCAACTGTAAAAAATACGTAACATTCCAGTGCTTTGTGTCTTAGACTGTACACCGAAGCTTCCTGGCGCAAGCTCAAGCTTTGCATGAGGTCGGGCCACATTGTACAGCTGCAAAGTACCGCATTTTCTAAATCCCACGGGACGAAAGGCGCAAAATTCCTTCTGACGAAACAGCAAAGAAGAATACAGGTGCCGAGAGTTCCCTTAAATATACGAAAAAAGCCGCAAACTCCTTATACGCAAAAAAAACAATGTGTTTATAATTTACACCATCTTCTTATTTGAATAATAACGGGAATACTGTGAATTTTTATTTGCGGCTCAGTATTGTAGAACGCAATGTTAACTGTTGAGGGAAGAAAATGGTTTTTGAAGAACGCAATTTATTTTAAATATGAGAAGATATGAAAACTTTTTGCGACGATGGGAAAATGTAAGGATAAACTGAAGAATATTGCAGTGAAACGCTTCATAAAAAGTTATACTTGTTTTTAGTTTCTTTTTATATTTTATTATGAATTTTTTTTAAGTATTTATGAATGTTGAGTTTGCAAATTTGGGAATTTAAAAATTTTTGAGTACCATGTTTAGAAATTTACGAATTCTATAATTTACAAATTTTAGAGCTTCATGTTCGGAAGTTTTTGAATTCTCAAATTTAAAAATTCCAAAGTTCCACATTTAATAATTTATACATTTGTCAACTCTCAAATTTCTAAATTCCAAAATTCCATATTTCGAAATTTGCACATTCCTAAATTTTCACATTTCAAAATTCGACCTTTAGAAATTTACAGATTCCCCAATTCTCAAATCCCAAAAGTCCACGTTTAGTAATTTACAGATTCCTCAATTCTCAAATCCCAAAATTCCACATTCAGTAATTTATAGATTTTCCAATTCTCAAATCCGAAAATTCCATATTCAGTAATTTACAGATTCCCCAATTCTCAAGTTCCAAAATTGCACGTTTAGAAATTTAGAAACCTTCCAATTCTCAAATTCCAAAATTTCACATTTAATTATTTACAGATTCCCCAATTCCCGAATTCCAAATTTCCGACTATCCAAAATTCCCTAATTTGTCCATTGTGTTCTAAAAACGTTTGCATTTACTAATTCACATAGAATTAATGATCTTGTCAGACATCTCCAACGTCGTCGAAGCTAAGTTTATCGATTCATTAATTCCGAATTTAATGGGGAAAGTAACGGCACAATTATTGGTAATTAGCTCCAATCATCTGACTCGTCGAATCTCTGGAACATAAATTAAAGAGGGTAGAAGCCTTTTGTTGAAGTACCGCTTATGTGCAACGAGTTCCGGTAACTCGCAGTGAATTAATTATGATTGTGTTAGGATCTACGGTACATATCGCATCAGCTATTATGCGCTTAACAAGCTATCGTGATATAAAATCAGGAAGCATACTAGAAATTGACACACTTAATTCCGTGCCTGTGACAGTTACCTCAAGGATCAGCAAATCGGTCGCTAATTACTTAGCCAACGTACACGCCTCTCTCGATTTAATTACAGTTGAGAAATTAGTTTCTGGTCATTTTAGAGGATTTCCTGTTCTAAACCTAGATAGACGTTTAATGGCCACTTATATTTAAATTCGAACGAAATTGTAAAAATAAATAAATTATGGATATTGTACATTTCGACTACCTTTTTAATAATTTCTATAATCTTTGTAACCTAAAATAAGAATTATTTTCAAAATTAACAAAATTCTAAGTAATTGTCTTTCTTACTATTGCAATATGTATTTTGTGTTCCCAAGATCTATATTTGAATCTAATAAAAAATATAAGAGCTTTTGATAATATAAGACACTAATTGTCGATCATTTAAGATACATGAAAAATAATTTTTCATTATAAAAGGAACTAATTTTTATGTTTTTGATTATTTTATAAGGTTTACTACTTTAATATTAATTATACACTTTAAAGAACCGAGAAATTCATTGTTAATGAAATTGATGTGTAGAACTTCATAGAAGTTAAATTTAATTATTGGAAAATAAGGTAACTGGAAATTAATTTTGAATCTTATAAAGTACATGGAAATTGATTTTCTAACACATGAGAGACTAATTATTAATTATATAGATTATTTATTTCTTAGTAAATAATATTAAGAAGTAATTATTAATAAATTTAATATTATCAAATATTATTTATTATATACCATGAATAATTAATTAATTACTTAACTATATTATCATTGCCAGATTTTAATTAATTTCATACTTTTCATTTCAGCATGCAGATTCGTATTGTTCTATCAGACAGCAAAACAATATTTTCCCTTCCAAACAAACGTATTTGATTATAATTTTCTATTGTCTGAAAACAAACAAATTTCTGGGCTGTATAAACGTTCTCTGATTTAAATTTCCACTTTTTCATTCCCAAATGTAGATTCTTATTACCTCTTCTGAAAATAGATTTTACCCTTCAAATAAACGTATTTACAATTTTCCATTGTCCAAATATAAAAGAAATTACAATTATCTTAACTGCTACCTTAATCGTTCGACCACCGCGACATTTACCTTATCTCGTTACAGAAGTCTCCCTATTTTCTGAATCGCGTTATAACGAGACCGTGCTGTAGGAATGACGCGTTTTACGAGAGTTACTTGTATTGGAATTTCTGCGCAACCCCTCCGTAGTACGCTAGGAGTTAACTCGCGTACGAAAACCGCAGATTTCCTTTCATCGTTCGTTTACCGGCCGTAATTATATTTCCAACGAAACTGCGCCGGAACGAAAAAACTTTTCTATTCCGATCGACGAAACTTTTTCGAGCAGCCTCAGCGTTCTGCTGTTCCTGATTCTTCGCGGGTATCGAACAGGGAGGATTAATTAAAGGTGAAATTCGTCGGCCTCCATCGCAGCGTGCGTGCGTAATAAACGACCCGTTCGAGAGGAGAAGAAGAAGGAAGCAAGAGGAAAAGTCGAACAGAAACAAAGGACAGGGTAATACGCGGAGTGGCTGACACACTATAGCTGATTTATGAACAAAAATAATGATGCACACTCGAGCGACTTCTCGCTGGTTAATCAACGAACGATTTTTCCTCTCAGGTTTTCCCGTGAAGGACGCGCAGCAGGGAAACGCGAGACGCTCCAGTGGCTCGCGAGAAACGAGCAGTAAAAAGGGCTGTGAGGATAATAGGGTCCCGGGTACAATAACGTGTGATCAAAGGGAGAGTGTCTAGTTATCCGAGTGCAACGGCACAAAACATACGGAGAATCGCGAATCGATAGAGGTGAAATCGTGTTGGCGAGGGTGCAATGCGGCAATGGTTCACCCCTCCATATCCGTGCCCCCTCCTCCTCCTTCGTCTCACCGTTTCTCCTTCTATCTATCCCGATATCTGTTCCTATCTTTCTTCGAATCTCTTCCATCCTCTCCTTCTCCATTCTCGTTCCCTTCTCCTTCAACGTGCACCCCCTGCCGTACCTCCTGTTTCCCTCTAACCACCGTTTCCTCATCGTGTACTTTCCGTTACCCCTTCTTCCGTTTCTATCGTTCCAACTCTTTCTGTTCCCCTTGAAAATTCAACCTCTTCGGTTCTTCTCCGTCCCTTTCGTCTCGCGTTCGTCGAAGTCTTTGATGGTGGATGTGAAATCAGCAGCCACCCTGCTTTTACAGTCACCTCCTATACCCACCACCGTTTCCCCACAAGAGACCAGTTAACGTTCGCGGTGAGATTCTTCCTTTCTCGAGTTCTTCACCGTTTCCGTTGATTTCATCGAAATCGTTCGGTTTAATCAGAAATCTTGATGGAGCCACTCTGCGGCTGCGAAGAACGGCCATGGTTACCATCGAAGATACGATGGATGCGAATTTGATAACGTTCCCTTCTTTCGAGTTGGATTTTATACTACTATGACCGGTCGATAGTTAAAATTAGATGGAAGCTTGAAATTAACGGTTTGAAAGCGTGGACGGAGTGGGAAAGTTTGGAAAACACAAGAAAATATCACGGGAGAGAATTATGTTGACGTTGTTGATAAATGTTACTTATTTGAGTACTGATTAGAATATGTGAATAGGGTAATTGATATATTTTAGTATTTATTCTGGTATTATTGACGCGTTAATGTTAGAACTGGAAAACTATTTTGCATTTAAAGTGGTAATATGATGCGGAATGAAGCAGCGATAGGAAAATTCAAAGTTAAAACGTTTGGTCATTTAGATATTTAACACTTTTTAAATTTAAAAATACCGAGTTATAAAATATTATAATTTAAAAATCTTGTGAATGTGCAAATTAACAAGTTCAGAAATTCATAAATTGGTAACTTTCCAAACTTTTAAATATCTGAATTTTCAAATTTTTTAATTTAATAACTTGAAAACTTAGAAATTAGATAATTTAAGAAGACAAGAATTTAGAAAAACAGAATTATGTTAAGTAAAGACGAAAATTTTAGAATTTCTAAATTTTCTAAGTTACTAATCTTGCGAATATGCAAATTAACTTTAGAAATTCGAAAATATAAAACTTTTAAATTTCTAAATTTTTTTATTTCTAAATCTCTAAATCCTAAAATTTCTAAATTTTTAAAGTTCGATATTACGAAATTCCATATTTAGAAATTTTTAATTTAGTAACTGTCAAATTTTTTAATTTAGAAATGTTGAAGTGTCGAAATTAAATAATTTGGAATTATAAATATTTAGCCTAAAGGCGCAAGAGTTTGGAAATTTCAAATATAACATATACATATGTCTAATTACATGTACATATCTCTAATTGCAAGTCGATCAGAATTATACAAGTTTAATCAAAATCGAACAGACTTTGTTGTTAGGCCAAAATTATTTATTTTAAGAATTGAAAAATGTGATTATTTGACTGTACATGTATTTCTAATTTTTAATATTGTTCTGTAGTGCTATTTTTTAAAACTTAATATGAACAACATAACAACAGTAATTCTATGATCATGTATAGCAATAATTGCATTAAAAATTGATGATTTTTCAATTAAAATACAGTTCAGACGGTTGACAGCGTTCGCTTATACATATATCAATATTTCCGTGTTGTAGACAGTGATTGTTAATTTTATATCAAATAAAAATATGATCCTCCCTCATTTTATTTTCCTTTTTTCGTAAAACTTATAAGCTTTTCACATTATCCATTCAGTGTATACATTTATCATAAACTAATTTTAATTACGAATCTCGTCATTGTAAAAACTATAAACCAAACTTGAGATAATAAAATCTAAACACCGCAGTTATAGACTAATTATAAAGGTAGTTAATTTGCATACCTAATATTCTTAATGGCATAAACCGGTGCAAACTTGAAATTGGTCTCAATAAGCCATCAAACGTAGTCTTGTCACGTCGTAGAAGACGATGGTATATTAGATAGTAGTCAATGGCGTGATTTGCAACGAGGAAGGATTTTGGTTAGCCATTTCATGTAATTACTGTGGTATCTGAGCGACACTTAATCCCGTTTACAAAGCATTACCTGTTAATGGATATATCAGGGCGTACGACTACGTCGAAGTAGCGTCGCCACGTTCAAAGTCGAGCTACCCGATAGCGGCGCACGAATTCGTCGAAATTGAATATACATCCTCCAACAGCGACGGCACGCCAGTAAAACAAAAAGCGGCTGATTTGTTTAGAACCGAAAACAAACGGCCGAAACGTGAATCCGTGTACTGGCTAAATTTCGAGCACTACACACGATCAACTGTGAAACAACGTGCCGGTTACGGTAAATAGGAATTGTTACTGTTACGATTGTTCTCGATCCGGCTTTAATCGAGTGGCAAATACCTTGATGCAACGAACGTGCAGGTATACTGATTGCTTTTTGCAACGGGAAGCAACAAAAAATATATGCTGATATTGTCGCTGTGAAATATGGGACGTCATATATGCTGATATTGTTACCCGTTAACTGCAGAATTTAGTTCTAACGCTGAACTTGACAGCGTAGCATGCACACGTAATTTCAAATTAAATGTAATGTAGGAAAATTAGTATACAAACGAATATTTTGAATATATTAATTTATTGTCTCGATGAAGTCGATTTAGATCTTAACAAATTTTAAAATGAAAATGTGAAAAGGGCAAATAAGCAGTTTAGTAGTGTGGTGTTAAATAGTTTTCTTCAATGGAGATAACATATAAGCAATAGACAAAAATCCTCTTCCAAGACGATAGTAAAAAACAGTTGAAAACGACACAATTTGTATACTGCCTTAAATTTCAGAATTTAGGGACTCATAAAATCCAAAAATTGGAAATTCAAGAATTTGGAAATTGAAATATTAATTTATTTTAGTGTTAGAATTTGAAAATTGTAAATTTGAGAATTTGAGAATTTGGAAATTTGGGAATTTAAGAATTTGAAAATTTGCGAATTTGGGAATTTCGAAATTTGCGAATTTGCGAATTTGCGAATTTGGGAATTTGGGAATTTGGGAATTTGAGAATTTGAGAATTTGAGAATTTGAGAATTTGAGAGTTTGAGAATTTGAGAATTTGAGAGTTTGAGAGTTTGAGAGTTTGACAGTTTGACAGTTTGACAGTTTGACAGTTTGAGAGTTTGAGAGTTTGACAGTTTGAGAGTTTGAGAGTTTGAAAATTTCAGAATTTCAGAATTTCAGAATTTCAGAATTTCAGAATTTCAGAATTTTAGAATTTGAGCTCCTAATTTTAATTAACACAGCTGCAAATATCGCTAGATTCGGAAATTCAATATATTTCAGATTCTTCGCCTATAACTCAAACTAAGTAACAGATGTATTACATTTCGCTTTAAATTCTATCGAAGAAACTATTATATCAAGCAAAACGAATGAAGTACGTGTATTTTGGTTGGAATAAATTTAGTTCAATGTAGGCTAATGGATGGTGAAAATTTGAGGAACTTCTGTGATATTACCGTATATTATGTACTTTAATTGCGGCAGTAAAATTGAACATACGTAGTAAGACATACTGAAAGTATGGTCATTATGAAAGTTCAAGTTTCGAATTTGTTTCTTTACATTACAACTATAATAGTACTACGGAGAAGTACATGTATATTGCAGCGTACATTAAAATTTATGACGTTTATATATACCATAGTGAACAGTAACTTGTTATTTTATAACTAATGCAAACATTTTGCAATTTTAGAACTAATTTGAATTTATTATAGTTTTAATTTTTCACTTTTTAGTTTAATTTGTTTATATTATTTTATTTCATATGGCTATGAATTGACAGCTCTGTATCCTAACCTTTATTCGAACATGTTTGTTGTCAAAATTAGTAATAATGCTTTAGTTACAGCTGTAAATTTTAGATATTTATTTAAAATTAATTCTGTAAAAGTCTGTAAAAAGTATAGGAAGAATTGAAAAACAAGAAATGAAGGTAAAAGATTTAAGTTTAAAAAGTGAACTTTGAATGTTTCTTATAAGTAATAGGAAGAAATAATGGCATTAGAAAAAATTAAAAAATAGAGAGCTACTTTTAATTTTAATAAACTAAAGAATACTTAATATTGATAGAAAAATAAAAATATTGAAGAAAACTGATTTAATAAAATAAAATCTAATAATTTTTGTTAATTACAGTAACTAAAAAGTGTTAAATATTTTTTTATTTACCACATGCATTAATAATCCATCTAACAACAATGCATACTAATATACACACAATAATTATATAATAAATTAATTTTAATTAGTAATCATAGCAATTGATACAAACGAACCAATTAAACGTAACTGATATCAATAATAATAAATTAGTAGACTCTATAAAAATTACCTTAATTCTTGTAAAAAATTTCTTGTTTTCTTTATTTTTAATAAAACTTATTACGCTGTTATCCTTTCCAGCAAATCATGACCAATTTCCTTAAAAAGAAAGACACCAAGTAACCCTCATTCGTTTCAGCCAACAATTTAAAACGAATCTATCCCAAAATCCGCAATGTCCACACTTCCCCATTTCGTTTCATCAGCAATGTATACGTAGTTGTCTGCACAGGTAATCTCGTTCGAAAATTTAACAACGTAGTCGTGGTCAATTTATAGGATACCGTGCACGAGGACACGAAATCCTTAACAACGATCAAGAAACCATGCTATCTAATAGCGTCCTGTCTGGATGATCGTCTCAGGTTCGTCATTTGCCGGTGTCGTAGAAACTTCGTCTCGTAAAATCGAATGGTCGAAGTTGGATGTCCGGTGGCACGAGATCAGCCTCAGTGTCGTATAAAATAGCGTAATGCCTGGGGTACGTCGATCGGAATCAGGTGCAGCCAATTTGGCCGTCGTCCAAAACCCTTGCCATGTAAATCCAGTTTGGAAGCATCAACGCTGATGGTACCGGAGATCGAGCAGAATAGCATGCTCTCAGCGGTCAGGGTCGATCAGCCACGGTGCAAAAACTTGTTTTTCGTTCGTTGCAGCCTATAATCCCGGCCAAACTCTGAAAAATTTCTTGTTGCACCGGCGTTAGAACGGTAACTTTCGAATTTGTGCGATCGGACAGTAACGAGTTAGTTTGGCTATCGATTTAATTGCACCGCATTTTCGTGGATATCGTTGGGCCAATACGAAGGGAACATTTCGAATAATACGAACTATATTGCGAAAACTTTGTTTTGGCAAAATTATAAATATAGCTGTCCATCACAATAGTGGAAGCATTAATTATATTTTTAATTGATGGATCGACTTTAAAGGGAAAAGGATAAATAGGTACATTGAGGAAATAGTATATTCGTTAGTACTGCTACATAAAAGTATTGAGGACTGAGTAGATTGGTAAGCTCAGAATTAGATCATTTAGAAACTTGGTAGTTTAATAATTTTGTAATGTATTTAATAAGTGAGGTCAATTAGTAAAAAGTTTGGTTATTTTACATTTCAGCCACATAATGATGTAGTATTTTGGTAATTTAGTAATGTAGTAACTTACTATTTCGGTATCTTTTTAATTTGGTAACTTGAGAATTGGATAATTTAGTGATTTAGCGATTTAGCGATTTAGCTATAATATTTAGCGATTTAGTGATTTAGTGATTTGATAATTTAGTAGATTGACAGTTTGGTGACTTGATAAATCGGTAATTTGGTAATTTGGCAACAAGGCCACTTGGTAATTTGGTAATTTGGTAATGTAGTGATTTGGAATTTGTATACTTTGATAATTTAGTGATTTAGCAATTTGATCATTTGGGCATTTTATAATTTGGTAATTTGATAATTTGGAGACATGCTTAATAGGTAACTTTGCAATTTTGCTTATTTGGTAAATTTGTAATTAGATGATTTGGTAATTTAATTTGATAATTTTATAATTGAACGATATAGTAATTTGGTAGTTTGAAAACACCATAATTTGACAATTTGTTAATTTGTGTTTGATAATTTACTAATATTGTAATATTGTCATTTAGTAATTTGGTAAAGTGGTCATAATTGAGTAATTTGTTAATATATTTATCAAGTTTGATAATTTTAGAAATGTATTTCTCAGGTTTCGAAATTTTTTAATTTTTTAATATTGTAATATACAATGTCGCAATTTTATAATTTCGTAATTTCTTAAATTCATAATTTTGAAATTTGGTGATTTGATAATTTATCAACATATTTATCAATGCTCATAATTCAATACTAGCAGGTTTTGGTAATTTACTGTTTATTTTCTTATTTGCGAACTATACAGGGTGTTACCTGTAACGCTACTCACGATTTTTCTCTCACTTGCAGCCACCTTACGAAAAAAAGTTTACAATAATTTTTGCAGGGTATGAAGTGCACAATAGATATTAGTAAAGCAAATTTTTAAAACAATTTGTTTTCTTCGCAAAGTCAAGGTCACCTTGGGTTTTTTAAATAGGAACATACATTTTTTTTTACTCATAGCTTTAGAGGACATCGAGACGAATTCAAAACATATATTACATGATATTTTTATTCCTACTCAATTTACAGAAATGGAAATGTGAAGTGAAAGGCCGGAATATTACGCGATGGAAGGCGGCATACATTTTGAACATGTAATTAAATAAAGTGTATTTTTCTTGCATTATAGTCGCGTGTTTACATTCAGTAATCTCTTTGGAACCAAATAATGGTTACACTACCAAAGTCAAAAGCTAAGTACTTCACATTTCCACTTCTGTAAATCAAGTAATATGTTAATAAAAATATCATGTAATATATGTTTTGAATTCGTCTCGATGTCTTCTAATGCTATGAATAAAAAAAAATGTATGTTCCTATTTAAAAAACCCAAGGTGACCTTGACTTTGCGAAGAGAACAAACTGTTTTCAAAATTTGCTTCACTAATATCTATTGTGCACTTCATGCCGTGCAAATATTGTTCTAAACTTTTTTTCGTAAGGTGGCTGCAAGTGGGAGAAAAATCGTGAGTAGCGTTACAGGTAACACCCTGTATACACATTTTCTTGCCATATTGGCTTGCCTCTTTTATTAATCTCGCTTTTTTCATTTATACTGACATTCTTCAAAAATATAATACTGTCTTTCCATTTGATTTGTTTCGATCACAATTCAATTTTACGGCCACGAAGAATACAAAACTTTCATATTTAGCAACAATTGAATATCAAAATAATTCACGAAGAATACATCTTATCTAACATTTCTTGATATCAGATTTCACCTAACCGTTTCCAGATTTAGAACAAAGGATCGGCACTTGAAAATCAGAGCGTAAGCTTCGAATCTCCGTTTCCAGTTCGGTTCGACGCGTTGATAATAGCATCAAAGTGCAGTTCAGACCGCTGCACTGTTCGATTTTATTTCTCTACTTTCTTGTCGTGCGACCGGCTTCGCATTTTCCAAGAGCGTGGTTGCGTGCAATTTCTCTGTCTTCCGTAACTTTCCTCTTGCCGAACCTCCTTTCCTCTCTTCGCCTCTCGGCATTCTCACGCGAAAGTTCCGTGGCACGACAAACGGCTTCCTTTTATTAACGTTCAGCGCCGGCAAATACGTCAGACGTTCCTCCATTTTCCGGTCCACATCCACCGTGAATTTCCATATCGAGGCATTAACGACGGAAGTGCAAGCTGCTCAACGACGATAAAAGTAAACGTCTCGAGGAAAGTACCGTGTGAACCTCATGGGCGAGGAGCACGCGATCTCTTCAGCATGACCGCGTGTGTACACAGAACATCGTTGGATGTGTGCTCGTCGAAAGACGGACTCACCTGTACATGAGATATCTGGTGTACACACACGCTCACGCAGACACACCAGGTTCGAGTGCAGAAAACGAGCGAAGAAAAGCAGTGAAATCGGCGAAATAGATAGTTCGACAAAGATTCTGAAGCACCAGTTGAACGGTATACGATGGATGAGAGCCATAGGTAAGAACCTAACCATGATTTTACGACGCAAAACTGCATTTTTACGAAATAATTTGTACGAATTAATAAAGCTGTACATACAGCCTTAGGTTTAAGGACAGAATGTTATTGGTATATTTTATGCAATGAAATAAGGAAAAAATATGTGCCGCTTATCTTGAAAATAGGGCATGCCTGTTTTTGAGATGAATGAAAAATACAGAATGTATTAATTTCTATATTGACTCATAGTAATAACATTTGGTTGTTAAATCTTGGGACACCCGGTATATGTTAAGAGCAAATTTAAGAGAAAATCTAGCTTTCTTAGGGACTATATAGCAATGAAAGGAGAACAGACCTTTCCCTCCGGATTTTTATATTCCTGTTTCAGGATTTGAAGATGGGTTAAGAACTTGGGGACCTTGGGATTTGGAGACCTTGGAATTAGAGAATCTGCTGCTATGACAATATAGGGATTTAGGAGTTTAGATTTGGGACATATGAATTTAGGACCTAGGAATTTAAGAGTTCAGGTATTTGGGGCGGTACAAGGAGGATGTCACAAAATTTAAGAATTGTATAAAGTCTAATTTTGGGAATATACACATGTGAGACTCTAGGGATTTGGTAATTGCGGAATTTGAGATTAAGGAATCTAGGGACTTGGAAGTCCGAAAATTTGGGGTTCAGAAATTTCGGGATATAGAAATTTGCGAATCTAGAAATTTGGGAATTTGTGAATTTGGACATTCAGGGAAATAATAATTTGGGAAAATAGGAATTTGGGTACCTACAAATTTGGAGATGTAGGTGTCTAAAAGTCTAGAAAGGAGACATAAGAATTTGAGAATTTAAGCATCTGAGAGACTAAAAATCTGAAAAGCAATAATTTGGGAAAATAAAAGATAATCTAAGTATTTGGGAGTCCATTATTTTGATAAGCAAAATATTTGGAAGTCCAAAAATTTGGGAACATGTTGTCTAGAAATTTGAGAATTTGGAAATTTAGAAGTGTCGAAAGTGTTGTTGTAAAAACTAGATATATTTATTAATAATAGTTAATAATACATACTGTAACATACTACGATTCGTCGTCGAACGGAAACACAAAAAGAAGAACGAAAAAGAATGGCGTGCGTATAACTTCGCATCTATCGATCGTCGATCAGCCGAAGATCGCCTATCCGGTCAATCGCGCGTGATTCAAATGCGTTACAAACATCCATCAGAAAGGAGCCATATCAATTTAGCAATCTAAAAATTTGGAAAATGTCGTTTATTTGTTTACTGATTTAAAAATTAATAAATGTTCCTTAAACTTGTTCACAAAACGGTATGCAGTTAAAAAGAAAGATTCGTTTTCCTGAACACGATGACAGCGCACAAAATTACAGTCTTATTTTCTTAATTAAGGATACTTAAAGGCGTATGCTTGTAACTTCTGCAATAGAGGTTGTGGAAGGCTTATATTGGATTTTACTAAAATCTCCGTAAACTCCTTGCTGGCAGTTTCGCGTTCCCACCTTAGCATGTTACCTTCTGAAGGTATCTTCAAAGATATGTACTATAGCTATCTAGCTGGGTTTACACGTTCATACAATTTGCACAAAGTGACTTGTACAATCGATTCTGTATCAGTGGATTGTTACGTGTGAATAGAAATTCGAAGATTATGCTTAAATGAAATCTAGCTTATCAAATAGCTCGAATGAAGTTCGTGTAAGCAACGAAACGTGTAATCAGATGTTCAAACTCAATTATACCATTTTGATATGCATTTATCATTGAATTTATTAGTACAAAATTTGTCATTCCAGTACAGTTTATATATTGTATATTGTTCGCGTAGAGAGGTTGATTTTCACTCATGGACAGTGATGATTAATTGTGTTATAGAGTAAAAATAGTAGTTTTAAAAAATTGTTGAAGAATTATATTTGCCGGTTTAAAATTTGTGTAAATATTGAAATATTAAATGACATTTTCTTCTTTATTTATTTTTAATTATTTCTTAAAAATTGTTTGTTTATTTTGTATTTAAAAAAAAATATAATAAAATTTGCTATAGATTTGTTTTTAATAAAAATTCTTAACAAAAATTTCGTTAATAAAGAAAATCTTAATCTTTTTCTCATTTGTAAAGAACGTGTTCTTAAAGAAATAAAAATTTGACATTTAAAGACCACGAAAGGCTAGAAAATTGTTCCAAGATTTCACTTTTGCATTTTATATTCCAATTTCAAAATACTAGCATCAGATCCAGGACATTTATGCGAACTTCTAAGGCACTTTCCAATGAAGCACGCGATATCACGCTACACGCAGCCAGTGAAATGAATGCAATCAGTTCTATCTCGAACCTGATTAGAGCTTTACACCCTCCATTAACACGATACTCCAGTTGAGTGATTTTACCCGGAAATTTACTACCTAGCTAAGAGCACGGGGTTGTACATCAACGAGCTAAAGCATCCTGAACAGACGGACGTACAGTCGGTACTCGTACAATGGCACTCGAATGTTTTTCGAGTGGACCTTGAATGGGTTTCGCCATCGTCTCGAAGGGAACGGCCTAAAGAGAGAGTGAACGACAATTTCGCTAAAATTTGCACGTGGAAGTGGATACGATTAAAGGGACCGTTAGAGACGCTACTGTTCCTTCATACTTTACTACCTTCCTATTACACCAGTATTTTGTCCTAGGTACACTCGGCTGCAACGTAGTCTTTCTTAAGATAGGAATATACGTTTTAACGATTTTTACATTCTTAAGTTTCCATATTTTCAAATTGCTGATAATACTACAAATATTCGCTTCTTTCAATTTTTGATGTTATTGAAATTTTTTATTTTCCAATTCCTCAAGTCACTGAAAGTTGCATATGTTAAAGTTCTTGAACTTCGTAAATTTGCACATTTCTAATTCCCATAACTTCCAGTACAATTTTACGAAATTTACACGTTTTGAAGTTCTTAATTTACACATTTTCAAATTCTCAAATGTATGAAATTTTCAAATTTCTAAATCACTAAAATATATGAAATTTATAAATTTTCAATTCTTTAAATTTTCAAATCGTCACCAAATTCCTACGTCCCAAAATTTTTCTCAAAATTATAAACCTCCAAGTAACGGGATTTACACATTTCTAGATCCCCAAATTCTTAGATTCCCACATCCGTAAATATCCAAATCCTAAAATTTCTAAATCACATTTTAGTGATTTCTAAGATTTTTAAATCACCTCCAATACATAGATTCACAAATTTCAAGGTTTCAAATATTTAACCTCCTTGCGTTCCTTGTTGTTCAAATATTTATGTTCCACATCCGTGGATCTTCTAATCCGCTTGGCCCTATGTTCCTAAATCCCAAAGTCTCCAAACAATTACGTCCCCGAACTTCTACGACCACAAATTCTACTGTTCCTAATTTCTATGTCACCAAATTCCTAAATTCCCATATTCGACTATCCCCAAATTACAAAGTTCCCAATTTTGAATATCTTCAACTCCCTAATTGTCTAAATTTCTATGTCCCTTTATAACTTTAAATACCTTCAAATTCCTACGTTTTCAATACCCATGTATACCACTGAAATGTACTTACAAATTCATGAAAAATATGATAAACTAACCAAAGACAACAAAACTGTAATCATAACTTGGGTTCCTTCTCACATGGATATCTACAGAAACACCACGGCCGACCTTCTGGCAAAAATTGCAGCGGTTACAGTCACAGAAAACCAGCCGATATTAAACACCTCTGCGGATATCAATAATCATATCGCGACACTACTAAAACAGTCATGGGGCTCTACACGGAGAAAATACGAAGCCAGCTCAGCCTATCAACAACTCGGCAAATTCTACGATTTAAAAACTAACCTTAAACAGAGCAGAAGAAATCAAGTGGCAGTAACCCGAATTAGGATCGAACACACCAAATTGACTCACTTATACATACTCGAAAACGGTTCCTCCAGAAGGTGCGATATATGCAACACAACCATAACCATCAGACACATAATATTGGAATGCAGAAAACATAACCTCGCCAGAAAAAGATGAAACATCACGAACAACCTCACTGAAACAACCACATCAACAGCGTATCAAGACATATTACTGAAATTTTGTAAAATTATAGAAATCCTCACTCAACTATGAAAAAGTTATGTCAAACCATCCACTTCCCATAACCTTATCTCCGTAGACTGGTCAACAGTCGCTAATAACCTGGGCAGTTGATGCGACTATAAACCACTACTTAAAAAAAAAAATATTCATGTACACAAATTCTTATCTTTTCAAAATTTCTACTTCCCAAATTCCTAATCCTCCAAATACGGAAATTCATGAACCTGTCTCCAAATTTTTACGTATCCAAGCTCTTACATCGTCAACCACTTACATCCCTAAATTCCATATTTTCAAAATTCGTTCTTCGCGAAATCGCAAAATCAAATTCCTATGTCAACAAATTCTTAGATCATAAAATGCTTGAACACAATCCTTGAATTGGAAAACCTTGAATATCCCCAGATATTCAAATTCGAAATTTCGAATGTCTCTAAATTCCAAATACCTTCAAATTCTTAATTTGTCTCCACAACAAATCCCCAAAAGCTCCTAAAAATCAACCAGTGGTAATCCTCTGCCCCCTTGGTCATGTTTTCCTTAAGGAAGACAGATTTGCTCCCGACTGTACGTGGAGCTTAAAAAGCGTCGCAATCGCGTAGCTTCTTTTGCCCTCAGCGGGACATTCCCGCGTGGAAAAAGAACGTGCGGGCGATTAACACCTCGTTCGGTTCGTTACGACAGCCTTTCAACACCTCCCCTACTTTCATGTCACCCTTTTTTTCAATGGTAAAAGGAACTCAAGGATCGTAGCCGTTCACTTTGCCATCGAGCACGTAAAACATCTTCAGCTTTTGATCCACGGAAACAGTGGATGGATGTGGAATGGGATTTCAACACTCGTGGACTTTGTTCCCCTGATTGTAATCGTGATCGGTGATCTGGCATTCTTTAACAGCTTTCGAAGAGAAGATTGATGCGTACACTTTTTTGTACAATTTTAGTAATTTTTTAACAACTGGGGCTTTTGTTTAAAGTTGATAGGTCTACTTTAAGGAAAACATGAACACAATTCTGCTGTTTTTTGTCTATTTTTATTGAGTGACCATATCTCTTTTTGCCAACTGTGTATTTTGTTATATTGATAAATGATATTGACCAATGGAACAATCTGTTGATCATAATTTCGAAACGCTGAAATTGCAAATATTTTGTTTATTTTAAAGAATTGTATACGATAAAATAGATTTTCAGTAGTATTCCAGACTGTTTAAAATTACTGTTTTTATATGTTGTATTTCTAGGAAAGTATTTGTCGGTCAATATAGTTTTAGATTTTAACAAGGTAATTGATACAATATGGAGGTATTTCTAATACGCATCAATTGTACAGGGATGTGTACGCATCAATATGAATATTTAACTGAATTCGTGAACAAAAATTAATTAAAATTAATATGTGTTACGTTTCGAACAGGAATATTTTTCAAAATTTCCTTTGTAGTTCTCACCGACCGGATGTGTATCGATAATGCGTATTGTATTCTGGGAACACCCCGATCGAATGCAATAACGGTCTTTTATGTTATTAGATAGACTATCTCTTGGCGACTAAACTAAGATTGTTAACATAACAAATTCCTTCCTTGAAATCACCGCGGTCCCACGGCCAAAATCTTAGATCGTTTTACTTCTGCGAACCGCCAAACATAAACGAAAGTCACACTCGTGTAGTCCGATAACGCCAAGCGTTCTGGAATGTTCCTCAAGAGCCCGCGACGCAATATAGAATTATAATAGAAATTGTCTTTGTAATATTACAATATTATATAAATTGCCCATAGTATTTTATTATATCGTTATTATAAATACGCATACGTCAATCAGTCCTACAATAGTTACAGTACCGAGCGCAATTTAACTTTAATAATTGTAAAACGAAATAGATAATGTTTCATTCTAAATTTTTATAATGTGTGCAGATTAACATTTTGTATTGGTTATGCATGTAAAAATTATTTAATAGTTAATCAACAGCCCATAGCTCAAGAGTAAAGGAAAAGAACTATATATAGGAAGAGAGAGAGAGATAAGAGCTGGACAAGGGAGGAACACACATGCACCCACCATCACCACCTAATTAACGAGTCACGGTCTCTTACGCATTGGCCTCGCAGCCTAATTCGTTAGGCGCATATCAATGCAACATAAACAATTTCGGACTAGGCCCACTCTGGTCTTCTCCGAGAGGTGCAAGTTGCGACACTCTTCGGTGTATAATCGCGAGGTGCGTGTCGAGGGTCCATGAAGTGGTTTAGAGACGAGTTTGTTCTTGAATTTGTGAAAGTGCAAAATTCAGACAAAGATTCTATCTTCACGTAAAACTTTCGCGTTATAATCACGATAAATTTTCAATTCAATTAATTATTCTATTTTTCCATTCAATTATATTCAATTTTGTTCCTTTTAATTTTAAAGTACAATTTCATTTTTATAGTTTACTTGAATTTCGCAATTGGTCAGTTTCAAAATTCTCATTGGTAGAGCACTTACATGTGTGTGTGTTCTTTCTCCAGACGTAGTTGGTATTTCACATTTTACAAGGGGTTGATTTATTCTAAATTCATACAAGTACAGATATTTCGGTGAGTTGTTTCCTTTATTCTTCCAGCTATTTTATGAATTCGGCAAGTAAATTAGTAGTTAATTATTTTGGGATTTCCCTCACTGGATTATAATTTTATTTTGTATTTGAGTAATTGCTTCTCCTTCAAATCTTCGAACTGTGCGTCCCGGATATTTACAATATTTCTGTTTAGTTCATTGTAATTCACATTATATTATATACGCTGCCATTCTAATCGCTTCATATTTTATAAAATATAATCTTTTGAATATTTTAATTAGTTTGAATTACATTTCTTTAATTGCCTCCGTCATTTCCTCTAAACATTGCGAACTTGTGAAAGGGCCCGTATGGGACTAGCGTGTCTCCGGATCCACAAAAACATTAAGTCCCGTTAACAATTAATTTTGTTAGGGCAAACAATCTTCGCGGCTTTATACGCGCACTTCCTGCACGTAACATATGAATCTAGTGACTTTACTTATTGTTAGTGGAAGTAATGGAAAACAATGAATAAGAATGAATATAAATTTCTGATATTTTGATTAAACTAATAAAAATAGGAAATGAATGTACTATATTATCAATTCATAAATTAATATGAATTTATACAATAATTTAATTGAATTAATGAGAGATAATTAATAGGAATTAATTAATGTCGTCGCAGTAATTAAAATGGCCAATAAAGAAGAAATTGCACATAATATAATTTTTATTTAATTACTTTCTTATGAACATTTATATTGTTATTGAAAAATACTCTGCCAAAAAAGTAGAAGGTCCAATACTTTATAATTAATATTTTTTACAAATGTATAAATATATTAATAACAAAAAATATTTTATGTAAAGTCATCCGAAAATTATTAACTTTAATTTTAATTATTTAATTTTATTTAAAATTAGAACTAATTTAGAAGGAAATAAAAAAGGCCGATAAACTTTTACTTTTAGTAAATCAGCACTGTAAATTTAGATTTAAAGAGAAAAAATAAAAATACCGATGAAAATATTTAAAATAAATTGATTGAATTGTTCTTAGTCGTATCTTCAATTATAAATACAGTTTGATTTTAGCTATTATTTTTAAAGCATCCATTCACCCAATGAAATGTTTTTTCTCTATTATATACATATAAAACGTTTATCCTGAAAAATACCAAAAGGCAAATTATCAAGATTTTATTTAGTCAAAAATATTTGTTTGTTGTCATTTTTTTAATATCATTTATATAAATTCAAATATGCATTTCATTCAACAAAGAGTTATATTTAGTCCGTTTTACTGATTGAACCACTGAAGCTTTCGTGGAATGAATTACTAAAGCTTTCACGGAGTACATCAATGATATACTTCACTAATTCGGTTTGTGGCCATTCACTGCACAGTTATATATTTATAAGTGATCGAAACTCATTGCTGATTAATTATTTGTCGCTCATATAAATTTAAAAACCATTAAGTGTAAAGAAAGATCAATTTAAGTAATATCCTGATTTTAGAATGTTATCAAAATGAATGCATCCGTATTGACAGGTTTTATGTTCAAAATAAATTTTAAATCTATAGAAACTCTTTTATAATAAAATGAACTGGTTTTTTAAATTTAAGGTTAGCAGCTCTTGAACTCTCAAAATAAATATCTGTAGTTTCATTTCAAAGAATTCATTCAGGTGATAAATTGCCGGTATTCCACCTTACAAATATTTCACAAGATTACTTTTTAACGGAAAATGCCATTTCATGAATTCAATTAACTGTATTTAAGAAAAGTACTCGCAAAGATATATTATTATATTGCATTATACGGAAGCCTTGCAGCCATATTAAAATCAGCCGATGTACCGACGGATAGTACTGTAAATTACTATATTAGCGAAAAATTTGCAAACGTAGAGCACGAAGAGAGGATCTGATTTATACGCGGTATGCTATAATCGCGATGTTCAACATTTTGGAAGAACGCCGGATGTAAAATAAAGAGAGGGATGTCGACGAACGAGAGAGAAATGGCTGCTCTGAAAGTAGACGCGCGATAATACCGGTACAGGCAGCTAAAATTGCGAGTACCTATTTAACGTGTCCTGAAAATTACGTCGGTGTGAGATCATGATGAGTTTCGAGAGGCTAATAACAATAACAAGTTTGCCGATGCTTCCAGGCTACGAGAGAAGGATAGTTTAGGTTAGTGTGGCTTGGTAGATAAGCTAGATTTATGCGGTGAATACAGAAGTTCTTCGTCAGATTACGATCGATCTGCCTATGCTTACAATCGGCCCGTAATTTCGAAGCTTGCACTCGATGGAACGGACAACGAACGGACGGTGCACGGTTAAATAGCACTGTTTGTTCAATTATAGTGATATTTGAATTAAATTGTGCTATTAAAATTAACCTCTCGCGGTCGAATTTACCTAAGTCCTGGAAACTCTACTAATCGAAATTATTCAGAGTTGAATGGCAATTATAAATTTCTGGTAGACGGATTAATTATTTGTTTTATGATCTAAATGATGTATGTGAAATCGTATGAAATATCCTTCGTATTATAGTGGAATGTGATTTAGAATTAAAATAAAGGTGACTTAATGAAGTTGGAAAGTATGTTGACTTATTGTTAGAGTAGCAAATGGAAGAAAAATGAAAGTATTTTCATTTCTTTGCGTTTATAATATGTTTTCTTGTTATTTGTATAAAAATGAAATTACATTTATTTATTTGAATTAGACATTTTCCTTTTATGTTCAGCTTTAGAGTTTCATACCAATCATTGCAATTTGACATATCATATTTCTGTAGTAAATAAATATTTTCCGATATATTTTTTCTTGGAATATGAGCACTACGCCCGAGCGGATAAAATAAAAATTATTGATATATCATATACATATACGTCACAGCAAGATTAATTTATTTCCACTATAAAAATGTCGTGCTTCGAAAAATAAATAAAAATCAAAAAACGCGCACCGCAGTCATTGCTTTTCTTTTCAAGTAAATATTTAAAATTATGTGAACTTCTATATTATTACCATTCATTTCAAGATATTTCACACTTCTTTTGCAGATTTCTATATTTTAAAATAATTTATGTGAAATAATACATATTACACTGCAACTTCCATAGTCAAGTTCACGTTTATGTTAAAGTTAAGATTATTATTTGTTACTGTTCTTGTTTTGTTGCAATTCTTATCGTCCGTTTGTGACATTTATTTACTGCACGTTATTCTAAAATATAAAATAACTAAATATTTCTTGGAATGAACATTGAATCAACGAAACAACTTACAATGTGCAATTACATAATACAGTTAATTCGTAAATATCCAAATTTCATTGATTTATATCTCAAAATGATGCACAAATTTACAAGCTGCTTTCACATTGATGGGCTATAAGAGCCATTTTGTAGTCCATTGATGTATCAACTTACCTTACACTCCCTATGCTTCGAATCACACTGTTTAATAAGCAACAACCTAATGATATTCATGACTATTCCACAACGTGTGACTCACATTGCCCTTAATAGCGACAGGGTTAATGTACAGAGAATTTGAAGTTAATGTTATTCCTCTACAGTATTTTCGTATAACGAAATTGCATATTTCGTAATGACACATTCGACTGCTATAATTTTCTATGTTTATGTTCCTGGTTCATTTTTGCATACTTAAATTTTACTGTTGTACGTTTGACCTGCATTGTACGATTATAACTATTTGTAGCTAAATATAATATTAAATTTATTTATACTATCATCTTGTATAATGATACTTCAATACTAGTAAAAATAATGGATTTTACTAAAAAGATTATTCAAAGATGATGTAGCGAATATATGTATTTGATTAAATGAATTTTCAATATTGACACAAAAAATTTACTATTTCAATATTTTATAAATTTAACTGACACAGTAGAAGGGATATTTTTTTTGTGATTCAATGATATGTTGGTAATGTGATAGTATCAGGACACGCAATATAAAATTACTGCATAGTATTATTGTATATTATACATACAGTATACATATACAGAGTTACTATACTTATACTTATTATATGTATATTGAATTAAACTACTTCAAGAAATTTTTGTTTACTTTTAATTACATATATCTCTTCTGAAATATAATATATCACTACAATATATACATATAAAGTATTATATTATATATTATATTATGAAATGTACTACATTACAAAAACATATTACAGTGAAAAATAATATATTGTCACACTACAATAAAAATATCCGTTCTACTTCATCTTAACCTATTTAACCTAACAAAATATGGAACTTTATCAGTATAATAATTCCGCCATCTGCTGCAAATGTTTATAAAATAACCAGCGATACCCCACAAAAACAATAGACGAACGCGATGTTGAACATAAAGACGAACAAATCCCTTTATATAAAATCGTAGAACATCAACGCGGACATTGGTGGTAATATTTTAACGCAGCGTTATCTTGCAATGTACACATTCATTCGTTACCTAGGGCTGATCCTGTCGCACGCAGGAAATGACGTTCGCCGATATGAGTACCTTCATTCTCGAAATGGCTTTGTCGGATAACCGGGCTTACGCCGTTCGCGTGCAAGCTGAAATACCGGATAGAACGACTCTTGAATGCCGGTATTATCGGAGCGTTTTTGAAACTGTAAAACGCGGTCGCGGACAAATCGTTGTCCGCGTTAAATCCTTAAATGCAATATGGAGATATGGGGATGAAGGTCGTTAATAACAGATCCTTGTGATCGTGCTTCGATTCCCGGAACCGGCTGAATTCATTTCACCAACGGCTATTACATGTTAGCTTAACAGGGTCTCCTACAGTTTGTTGAATTTATGAAGGTTTGTAAAGTCGCGTTTCAAATACTTTTAACGCTGAATCTACCAAAGGGAGTGTTCGATAACTTCCTCGTTTTAACGTACCAGTGAGTCTACAGGCCGGTGTCCCATTTGAATTTACATTGTAAAAAATCTCGAAGACGTGTGATTTAAAAAAAACAAATCGACACATGTACGAATTGGGAGTAAAATGACATTAATTTTTTAATATCTTTTATTTCGGAATCACATTCTACGTAAAAAAGTGCGCGACATTTGTTTGATACATTTTGTTGTAAGTTCAATAACACATCTAACAGGCCTACATTTTCAAGTCTCATTAGTACCTCAAGAATTAATAAAACGTTAGATGGAAACAAAAATTGAGCACATATTGAGTTTCAACATGACGGTTGTTTGCATATTTGGAGATAAGGAAATTTGTTAATTTAGATCGTTATGAATTTAAAAATGTCGGAATCTGGAATTTGAGAAACTGAAATCTGAATATTTTTTTTTTAAATAGTGGTTTATAATCGCATCAACTGCCCAGGTTATTAGCGACTGTTGACCAGTTTACGGAGATAAGGTTATGGTGGGGAGTGGATGGTTTGACATAACATTTTCATAGTTGGGTGAGGATTCCTATAGTTTTACAAAATTTCAGTAATGTGTCTTGATACGCTGTTGATGTGGTTGTTTCAGTGAGGTTGTTCTTGATGTTTAATCTTCTTCTGGCGTGGTTATATTTTCTGCATTCCAATATTATGTGTCTGATGGTTATGGTTGTGTTGCATATATCGTACCTTCTGGGGCAACCGTTTTCGAGTATGTATGAATGAGTCAATTTGGTGTGTTCGGTCCTAATTCGGGTTACTGCCACTTGATTTCTTCTATTGTGTTTAGGGTTAGTTTTTAAATCGTAAAATTTGCCGAGTTGTTGATGGGCTGAGCTGGCTTTGTATTTTCTCCATGTAGAGTCCCATGACTGTTTTAGTAGTGTCGGGATATGATTATTGATGTCCGCAGAGGTAATTAATATCGACTGGTTTTTTGTGACTGTAGTCGCTCCAATTTTTGCCTGAAAGTCGGGTGTTTCCGTAGATATCCATGTGGGAAGGAACCCACGCTATGATTACAGTTTTGTTTTATTTCTCTCTTGACAATTAACAATTTATACTTTTGTTCCTAAAATTCATAAAATATTCTGGAAACTCCAAATAAGATAAATTAAAAAGAAGGCAGTTTCTGAAAAACTTCAATAACATATCTTCAACTATTAATTTAAATATTATTGTTAAATGAGAGGATATATTACTTGATTTAGAATGTATCATCCTTCTTTATTGTATATTAACATCTGAATTTTAATTTTCATCGTTTTTTGAAATTCATACCATAAGCATTTTATATAGTATTGCAGGATTAATAAATGAGTTATGTCCTTATTTATTTAATAATTTTCTGGGATAAACGTTTGTTAACAGCATCATACTAATGGAAGTGCTATATGTATGTATGTATACATATATCGCGAGCATCAACAGGATTCTCATTAGGATAGAGTTCGGATTAAACCAACATCGATTTAAACAACATTGGTTGGAACGAACGTCAATCGATCTCGACTCTGATTATCGAAACTGCACTGCAATTAATTAATGCAACGGCGCAGCAAGTAATGCAAATGCCAGCGCTATAGAAATAGTACATACCAAACACGGACAGATTTTTCTTGAAATACAAAAAGTAGGTATTTACAGTTTCCATTTTGTTGTTATATTTATATTTGAAAATATTGAAAGTTTCTATTTAATTTGAATAATGATTGATTTTTAATAGTCAATGAGTTTCTGATTTCCCTACCGAGTGAAGTTGGAATTCTTTGATTTTCAACATTTTAAACCTCTGAATTTTTTAATTTCCAAATGTTGAAACTTCAAAAATTACAAATGTAGAATAACTCTTTGAGACACAAGATTTCAGATTAAAAATAGATCCATGTTGCATAGGAATTTTATCGGATTTTAAATGAAACAAAATTGGTATATTTTTATTAATAAAGGTATAACATTATTAATAAAATATAACAAAAATATAACAAAATAGTAACAATTAATTACAGTTTTAAAAATATACAACGTAAACAATAAAGAAAAATTGTTTTTTGTATTACTCCACAAATTGCATGGTGGGACAAATGAAATCCTACTATACTTTCATCATTTGCAAACAAATTTAACCATTGATTTATATTATAAAAATCGTTACTCGCTTATGAAGAACTAGTTTTTATAGAAATTAACTTACTTCTACGATTTTTAACATGAAACTAACAAAAAAATGTGAGTGTAATAAACCTTCCGTTCATAATAATTACTTAGCCGGTAATTGCATGTTGAATGTTGCCAACATAATGAATACATTTGTAACATTATTTGAAAACATTACCAACTTCTTTACATAAATAAGGCGAAATATAAACGTATGCACATGCAGCTACTGCAAGATTTCGAAGTGGGACTAAAAATGTCCCACCATGCCGTGAAATACATCAAAAAGGCACTTTTAATCCCACCGTGCCCCAAAGAGTTAATAAATTTTTGTTTTCAAATTTGTAAATTTTAAAACTTATTTAAATTTTTTATTTTTTCAAATTCTAGTACTTTCAAACATTTGCATTTAGGAACATAAAAAATTGTGAATTTCTCAGATCACAATACTTCAAATTTTCAAATTTCCAAATTCAAGAATTATTTAATATTCCAACTTACAATGTATTGAACTCAGTCTTGTTCGGTTATTCGACGCGATCACACGTGTTGTCTCTCCGTACCGCAGACGAGTGCCATATATAGTGTTATCAAACAGTGGATAAAGCCACGCTGTGTTGGTGTACCCAACACAGCGGTGTAAACCCAGCTGGGCATACATATACAGTGTCCGGCTGTGTGTGTGTGTATGTGTCATCATGTGGCAAAATAAGATCCAACACAATGAAGAAACAGTTACAACCGAAAAGTGCTCACCGATGGATATCCCTCCGCATACCTTAATGGATAAAAATCACAATGCTCCAAAGTCTCCAATAACTCCAACTAAACCCAAAACTTCATACGCAAACATCACCAAACAGGAATACATCCCAACCCAAGACCAAGCCATAATTCTTCAGTCAGTTGACGGTATAACTATTAAAGATTACGCTCGGGCAATTGGCAACTTAATAGGACCAAAAAACATCAAATTCTTATCGAGAATATCGAACAGCAGAATTTGTATGTATCTGGATAGTAAACACACAGTTATAAACCTGACACAAAACCATAAAGCGGTAATCATCAATAACACAAACATTGAAATCAGACCGATGGTTCTTCCAGCTCAAAGAATCATACTGTCCAATGTCGCACCCATAATCCCTAACTCACATATAGAAAACATCTTCAGAAATAATGGCATTAAAACACTCTCGAAAATTACCTCACTCAAAGCAGGAATCTCCGATCCGGACCTGTCCCATATCCTAAGCTTTAGGAGGCAAGTGTATGTTGACCCTGAAGAAGCCAAACGTGTACCGAGCTCCTTTACAATCACACTGGATAACAATACTTACAGAATATTCTCAACAACTGAGAAACAAACATGTTTCAAATGCCAACAAGAAGGGCATATCGCAAGTCAATGCGTAAACACAGCAACCGCCAATACACATACAAACATAAACTTACCCCCGTCCCCCTCAGACACCGAACACATACCTAAATCTGGAATGGAGACTAAGAAAGACACCATCATAGAAACGGAACCATCAACGCAGAGCACCTCTAAAATTGGCGAACCCATGAATGAAGAACTAGAAGACCCAAAGCGAAACAAAATGGGAAACAAAAGAACACACTCCACAACATCTGAAGAAACTTCAACAAATCCGGTAAAATTAAGCGATCTAGAAATGGGTACCAGGGACATAGCCTGGAAATCAACGGAAGAACCCTATAAAAAACCCGAACCAACCTTTAAAAAACCTAAACGCCCTCAGTCACCTGCCTTCTCACTGGAACAAATTGACAAAATGCTAGAACCAGCAAAAGAATATATCGATGACAAAAGAAACAACCTGGTATTGAATTATCTCCAACTAAAAAGCTTTTTGGAAAATGCAATAGGCGCGCCCAACCCGAAAGAAATCTCCAAACAATACACCAGTAATATGCCAGCCCTAGCTGAACTGCTAATCCGAATTCATCCCTTACTAAAGGAACGATCAATAAAAATTAGATTACACAAATTATATAAGAAAATGGTCGGAAGCCCATACAAACCATCACCCAACTGGTCATCAGAGGTGGACAGCGATTTATCAAGCTAAATAACCAGTAATTACTCCCAAACAACTCACCAATCAATACCAAATCACGACATGAAAACAATTATTCAATGGAATGCAAACGGGTTTTTCGCGCATCTTGAGCAGCTCCAAATTATCATCAAACAACATAATCCAGATATTATATGTTTGCAAGAAACAAACTTTAAGAACTCCCTCACCCCCTCACTAAAAAATTATAGCCTTCTCACCAAAAACAGGGAAAATACAAATTTTGCTAGCGGGGGAGTAGCTATTGCAATTTCAAACAAGTATTCAGCCACACAAATTCCACTAAACACAAACTTGGAAGCAGTTGCAGCAACCGTACATCTTCCGAACAAAATTAATGTCTGTAACGTCTACCTGCCAAATAGCCAACCTATCCACCCACAAGATATCCAAAATTTAATAGAACAAGTCCCTCCACCTGTAATAATAACCGGAGACTTCAATAGCCACAACCCCTTGTGGGGGTCATCCAGAATAGATGCTCGTGGGAAGACAATGGAGAAAATATTACAGGACTCCAATATAATCCTAATAAACACAGGTAGTCCCACTCACTTTAATGCAAGTAATGGCTCTTTCTCTGCAATAGACTTAACCATCTGCGACTCAAAACTGGCTCAATATTTAGAATGGAATGTAATAGACAACCTCCACGATAGCGACCATTTCCCAATTAAAATAACATACGAAGACAACACCGCACAATGTCAATCCACTCAAACGCCTAAATGGAACTTGAATAAAATTGACTGGGAAGTATACCAAAATCAGATCAACAAATTGCTAGCACCAATAAACAACCCAACAATCAACCCTACCAAAATAAATGACGTGGTCAGGGACTTTGGATTAGTTATCACCAGCGCCGCAAAAGAAGCTTCCGGACATTACACAGTTAAAAATCCAATAACCGATAAAAAACCGATAAAAAACACCCCCTGGTGGAACAAAGAATGCGAAAATGCACTAAAGAGGAGTCACCACGCTTTCAACAGAGTCAAAAAGAATCCCTCTACCGAAAATCTAATCGAGTATAAGAAACATCGAGCCAAATTTCGTAGGATAATTAAAGAAAGTAAGAAACAATCATGGAAATTATACATGTCATCTTTATCAAACCAGACCCCCGCGAAACAAGTGTGGCAAAAAATCAAACAAATAAATGGAAAGAACACTTACTTCGGAATCCAATACCTTATTACGGAACATAATCAAACAGTGTCTAACACAAAAGAAATCGCCAATACCCTTGCCGAGAAATTTAAATCAAACTCCAGCAATAGTAACTATTCCGCTGCCTTCATAAAAAAAATCAAAGATCGTGAAAGAGAAATAAGTGAAAAGCTTCAACGTATAGATGGCAACACAGTTGACACAGTAATTAACTCAGACATAACGATGAATGAATTAATCAACTGCCTGCAACTAACAAAGGACTCGTCGCCTGGCCCAGACAATATTCCCAACAGACTGCTAAAAAACCTCCCTGAGACTGGGAGAAGATATCTACTCCAAATATACAACTGCATATGGATCCATGAAGTCTTCCCTGACGATTGGAAAAAAGCCATAGTTGTCCCAATCTTAAAACCTGAAAAGGACAAACACAAACCAGAGAGCTATCGCCCAATTGCTTTAACCAACAATATGTGCAAGCTACTCGAAAAAATTATTAATAAAAGACTTCGATGGTTCCTTGAAAGTAACAACCTTCTGTCTCCAACCCAATATGGATTTCGAGAATACCGCTCCACAACGGACGTACTTACCAACATCCATACAAGTATATGTGACGCCTTCCAAAAAAACGAGTCGCTCATAACAGTATGCTTAGACATCGAGAAAGCATATGATATGGTCTGGAAACCGAAAATTATAGATTCTCTCTTAGAACTAAATATCAACGGGCCCATGCTATATTTTATTATCAATTTTCTATCAAACAGATCCATTCAAGTCAGATTAAATGGTATATTATCTGACCCAATACAAATTGAAAACGGCGTGCCCCAAGGATCGGTGCTCAGCGTTACACTATTTCTACTCGGTATAAATGACATAACAAGCAGCATAACTCCACCTGTAAGTGTTCATCTGTTTGCTGACGACCTCAACCTAACATGCAGTGGGAAAAATATCCACACCATAATAGAAATCCTGCAATCATCAATCAACAATCTACAAGAATGGTCGAATAAATCTGGTCTGAAATTTTCGCCTCAGAAAACTAAATGTATTTTATTTTCCAAGAAGTCACACCCAAACACGCCGACATTAACCTTAGAAAACAATGAAATCAAGTTCGTAGACAATATCAGACTCCTTGGAATAATATTCGATAGAAAACTATCCTGGACTCCCCATATAAAACAACTAAAGTATGCCTGCCTAAAAAGGTTAAACATTATCAAAGTACTTGCTTGCCAAAATTGGGGTGCGGATCAAGAAATCCTACTTAGAACATATCAAAGTCTAATCAGGTCAAAAATTGATTATGGATGTACTCTGTACAATTCAGCCAAACCGCACATCCTAAAAATGATTGACCCCATCCACAATACAGCATTGAGATTAGCTATGGGATTATATCGCACATGTCCAATTAGTGGTATACTCTATGAAGCTGGTGAAATCCCACTCGAACAAAGGAGAGAATTTCTAAGTATCAAGTACGCACTTAAAATGGCTTCCACTCCTAGTAACCCAACACACAAATACATATTTGATGAAAGATATCACGAACTTTATGCAAAAAAACCAAAACTACCAACACCATTATACGTCATATTAAGAAAGAATTTCCCTGCAATCTTTCAGCAGAGTACAATCATTCTAGAAAGAAAACAGGACAAAATTCCCCCGTGGTTTATCAAAACACCAGAAATCGATACAACCCTAACAGAAAACAATAAGAATTCTATTTCAAGTCTCGAACACCAGAACAACTTTTTAAAACTAGACACAAAATATACACACTGTAAAAAATATTTTACTGATGCATCCAAAACCAAAGAGGGGGTAGGGTACGCTATAGTAACAGACGACAGCACCATCAAAAAACGTTTACCCGCACAAACATCAATTTTTTCTGCTGAAGTCTATGCAGTACACGATACACTTAAACATATACGATACATCAGCAAATCCCAAAATCACGCAATTTACACTGACTCTGTGAGCGTAGTTCGTGCTATAGCAAACACTGCCAAAATTAATAAAAACGGTATTATCAGGAACTCTTTAACACTATACTCAGAACTTGTCTCCTCCAAGAAAACGGCACATATTATATGGATCCCCTCACACCAAGGAATAAATGGAAACACGCAAGCAGACTCCAGCGCCAAAGAAGCAACCACCATGCAGTCCGATCTCCAACCAACACCAATCCCACATCAGGAATTCATCCACCACTATAAAGTAAAAATTCAGGAGGAATGGAACTGTATATGGAATTCCCATCCAACCAAAATTCACAGAATAGTCTCAAACTTTTTCGAAGACATCCCACAAAAACACCTGACCAGGAAGGAAAGAATAGTTCTTGCCCGCCTAAGAACCGGCCATTGCAGACTCACACATGAGTACCTCATAAAAAAGATAGATCCTCCCATGTGCTGTGGAACTTTGCTTACAGTTGACCACTTCTTGTACTCGTGCCAAAAATACCGAACCCAACGATTGAAACTCAAACTCAACTCAACCACCGCCCTCACGTCAGAAAAACACACAAGAAATACCATAGTCTTCCTGAAAGAAACCAATCTGGTCTACAAGATGTAAAACCAACTCAGAAACCGTCGCTAATGACCTAGCCGTTGATGCGACGTAAAACCCTCATATAAAAAAAAAAAAAAAAAATGTATTGAACTGTCCAATTTTTTAATTTTCCAGCTTTCAAATGGTCAGATTGTCAAATTTTCAAGTTTTCGAATTGCCAAATTGCCACATTTTCAATTTTTCAATTTTTCAATTTTTCAATTTTTCAATTTTTTAATTTTGCAATTTCTCAATTTCACAATTTTTGAATCTTTCAATCTTTCAATCTTTCAATCTTTCAATCTTTAAATTCTTCAATTCTTCAATTCTTCAATTCTTCAATTCTTCAATTCTTCAATTCTTCAATTCTTCAATTCTTCAATTCTTCAATTCTTCAATTCTTCCATTCTTCAATTCTTCAATTCTTCAATTCTCTAATTCTTAAATTCTTAAATTCCTCCATTCTTCAATTCCTCAATTCCTCAATTCTTCAATTCTTCATAGTTTTCAAACATTTTAACATTTATACTTTTAAATTTCTACAGCAGAGTAACAGAAATTTTCAAATTTACCACTAAAAATTTCAAAATTTAACAAATTTTCAGGATTCGAATTTTAGAAATTTCTCAGCTTGCACATTTCATATTGCAATATTACGAAGATTCCACTAATAAAATAAAGTTTTATTTAATAATATACGACGGGAAGTCAAAAAGTAAAGGGATTTAACTTGTTGCAAATGCAACCGAACAATTTTTTCCTGGCAGAATCAAAAAGCTTGTGAAACATTGGGAAAAGTGCATTGAAGTCCACTGAGATTATGTAGAAAAATAAGGCATATTTTACATTTCTATCATTAGAGTAAATACCCGTTTTATTCAAATGTCCCTTTATTTTTTGACTTCCCCTCGTATGTTCTTATATTATCATAACAATTATAGAATAGAGAAAAGTGTCATTTATTTATGAATGCAGATACAGAATTAAATAAATCGAATTAAAATTAACATTAAAGCTGCAAGACTCGATAAATGACAGGTTCACAAGTTCATTTTAAATTACAAAATTTCTTAAAATATTTTTTTTTAAATCCTTGTTAATTTTTACCTAGATAAGGAATTAATGCATATATTCAACTTCCTTCGGTTATTTATTTTTCTACTTTATTTTTAATTTTAAATTATATATGCATTATACAATGGTATGGTCAGTATTAAAAGTTCCAATAAAATTAATTCATTTCACAGTTTTACCCTATGATTACCTTTTTTCAACGAGTTTCTCTATTCTTCCAAATGTATTTTATATTTGCTAACATTGATCGCGTTTCATTGTCAGCCACCAGTTCAGAATCAATCGCATTGAACAGATGGATTGATTAATTGAAACCCTTGAATGTTGATGTAAGTCAAACAACGACGTTGATTGATTCTATAATTCCTTTGTGACCTGCGATCGATCATCGTTGACCGAAAATCGTTATTGAAAAATATGGATGATATCAATCGAGTGTACTTTACACATCTAACAACGTACGGCATCGATAACTTTTAAAGTGATTCTCAAATATGTTAGTACTACTTTGGTTATTATTGAACCGAAACAAATTCGTGTTATTTTTTAATTGAACTTTTATTCTAGTTTTTTAATTGAACATCCATTTTAACTTTTATTCTGACTCTTATTCTGACAGGTGGAACTTATACATATATGCAACAGAAATATCGTCTACATTCGGAGCAAAAATAATTTCATTTTATGTTTGAAATGGATCTATTCTACTGTTAACTCTAAGAATAATATAATATATTGAATAAATTATATCCTGGACGTCCGATTGTAGGAACTTTCAATTAGAACTGAAGATCGAGGTCTACCTTTAATCCATATTTTAAAGTATATTACTTCACTTAGAATTTCGGAACAACGAAAGAAGGAGAAATGTTATTTTAAGTAGTATTAATATTGTACTAATAATGTAATGTATCAAATTTCAAATTTGCCTATTTTGAATGTTTAGAATTTTATTATATCTCACAAAAACTATTTTAGGATAACATATACTTTTTGTTCTCAAAACGTTCATATTAGCATAATAAGTGATGAATATTATTTTTAAAATATTTTGGTTTTCAAAAATCGCTGAAAGTTTGAAACTGAAGCTAACAAATTGAAAATGCATAAAAATTAGAATATTATTGTTAAAATATAAAAAATTGACTTGAAAAATATTTTAATGGTTTCAATTAACTTTAAAAACAAAAAGTAAAGCATTAATTTCAAAATCCAAACAAATTAAAGTAGAACAAATTGAATTGTTCAATATATATAATTTTCCAAGTTTCAAATTGTTAGATTGTTAAATTTTCAAGTTTCGAATTGCTAAATTATCACATTTTCAATTTTTCGATTCTTCAATTCATCAATTTTTCAATTCTTCAGTTCCTCAATTTTCCAATTCTTCAATTCTTCGATTCTTCAATTCTTCAATTCTTCAATTCTTCAATTCTTCAATTCTTCAATTCTTCAATTCTTCAATTCTTCAATTCTTCAATTCTTCAATTCTTCAATTCTTCAATTCTTCAATTCTTCAATTCTTCAATTCTTCAATTCTTCAATTCTTCCATTCTTCCATTCTTCCATTCTTCAATTCTTCAATTCTTCAATTCTTCAATTCTTCAATTCTTCCATTCTTCCATTCTTCCATTCTTCAATTCTTCAATTCTTCAATTCTTCGATTCTTCGATTCTTCAATTCCTCAATTCCTCCATTCTTCAATTTTTCACAGTTTTCAAACATTTTAAGATTTATACTTTTAAATTTCTACAGCAGAGTAACAGAAATTTTCAAATTTACCACTAAAAATTTCAAAATTTAACAAATTTTCAGGATTCGAATTTTAGAAATTTCTCAGCTTGCACATTTCATATTGCAATATTACGAAGATTCCACTAATAAAATAAAGTTTTATTGAATATTCAATAAAAAATTTATTCCTTAACAACCTACTTGTTTATAGCGAAATCGATAATTAAAGATTTCCATAATAATTTTCATCTTTCATTTATAGGATTGATAGAACATAAATGTTATTTCACAGTATTGTATTAAATCATGTCTAACTTAAGACACTTCATAATCGATCACAATTACTTAGATTTTGAGAATCAACTAAAACTTATACCATCGAAATAATATTCTAAAACGCAGTTAATTGCTTTTAAAAGAGCATACGAACGCACGAATAAAATGCGTTAAAAATGCATAGAATTCCAAAAGGAGTGTTTACAAAACGGATCGAAGGCGTGTCGTGGCAAGAATTCCGTTAAAGTCGATTTGAATGTCGGTTTCAAAGACAATGCAAATTAGGGACGAAACAAAGGCACGTCTAATCATTGAACAAACAGTGTTGGCGATCAAAGAAAAGACTCTTTGACAATGTCCGTACGTCGTCGAGGGTTGAAAACCACCACCACCATTAACGTAGTATACAACAGCCTCAGGTGACTACAGTACAGTATAAATAGAATATGAAAGGCCGAATATCTCGACGATCCTATACCGATGCCACTCCTCGATTTCCTTTGACATCGGCAATCACCGTTTGCGCTGCTGCACTTCAATCACCTCCCCTTTCCTCGCATCTGTTCGAAGGTATTACAACATGATTTCCCATATGAAATATTTCCCTGCATTTTCTTCTATGTCGTATCAACCTACTTCCCACTTACCTTCTGCTCCTCCGCATAAAACAAAGCGTTAGGTATTAGTATTGTTTGAAGCAACTCGTTCGTACCTTCGTTTTATGTGATTTTGTTGGTTTTGGTATTTGACTGTGGCATTTGTTATTGCGCCAGTGGGATATCGAAATATGTGGGATTGTTTATCTTTTTTTGTTTGCTTATGTGTGTAAATAGTGTCTGGTCTAAACATTTTTTTGGGATAGTTGTATTTTCATTTCAGTTATATTTTATTTTGATATGGTTGCATCGTTTCGCTGTTATTGAAACTTGATGTCTTTTTATAAAAAAATTTGATGTTTTGGAGTTTGATAATTCGAGAATCTGAGGATTTGAAAATTTGAAAATTTGAAGTTTTGAAATTTTAGAGATTTAATGATTTGATGATTTGGAAGTCTATAGATTTGAAGATTTTAAAATATACAAACGCAAATATAGAAATTTGAAGGTATCTAATGAACAAATTACAACAAAATTTCCGAATTCGGAATTTTAAAATATAAAAATTCCACATTACCATATTTACAAATTTTCAAAGTGAGAAATATAGTAATTCCAACTTTTTATATCCTCAAATTCTTAAATTCTCAAATTAACAAAGTTAAAAAATATAGAAATACAGAATTTTCAAGCGAAATAATTTACAGGTCCTCCCATTTTCAAACTTTGAATTTTTAAATTGAAAAATTTGTTATGTTACAATTTCAGTATTTAAAAATTAAAGAATTTAGAAAATAAAATGTGTAGAAGTTGAAAAGCTGAAAAAATCACAGATTCAATAATTCAATGATTAAGTAATTCAATGCTTCATTAACTGAATAATTCGATAATTCAATGATTCAGTAATTCGATGATTCAATAATTCAATGATTATACAGGGTGTTACCTGTAGCGCTACTCACGATTTTTCTCCCACTTGCAGCCACCTTACGAAAAAAAGTTTAGAATAAAATTTGTAGGGTATGAAGTGCACAATAGATATTAGTAAAGCAAATTTTGAAAACAGTTTGTTCTCTTGGCAAAGTCAAGGTCACCTTGGGTTTTTTAAATAGGAACATACATTTTTTTTTATTCATAGCTTTAGAGGACATCGAGACGAATTCAAAACATATATTACATTATATTTTTATTAACATATTACTCGATTTACAGAAGTGGAAAAATGTAAAGTTCTTAGCTTTTGACTTTGGTAGGGTAACCATTATTTGGTTCCAAAGAGATCACTGAATGTAAACACGCGACTAGAATATAAGAAAAATACACTTTATTTAATTACATGTTCAAAATGTAACATATGCCGCCTTCCATCACATAATATTCCAGTCTTTTACTTCACATTTTCACTTCTGTAAATCGAGTAATATGTTAATAAAAATATAATGTAATATATGTTTCGAATTCGTCTCGATGTCCTCTAAAGCTATGAATAAAAAAAAATGTATGTTCCTATTTAAGAAACCCAAGGTGACCTTGACTTTGCCAAGAGAACAAACTGTTTTCAAAATTTGCTTTACTAATATCTATTGTGCACTTCATACCTTGCAAATTTTATTCTAAACTTTTTTTCGTAAGGTGGCTGCAAGTGGGAGAAAAATCGTGAGTGGCGTTACAGGTAACACCCTGTATAATTCAATAATTTAATGATTGAAGAATTCTATGATTCAAGAATTCAATGAATGAATAATTCAATAATTCAATGATTCAATGATTCAACGATTCGAGAATTTCATGATTCAAGAATTCAATGATTCAATAATTCAATGATTCAATGATTCACTGATTCAATGATTCAATGATTCAATAATTCAATAATTCTCCACTTCCAACATAAACACCTTTTCAATACCGTTAATGACCCAAAATTCATCGCTCAAATACTTGAAAATTTCAATTATTTTTACTACAATTATCTTACAGATATAAATATGATACGGTTCATCCATTTTTATTATTATCTTAATTTTTTTTTTCCCAAAGAAAGACTTGCCCCGTTTTCGAAAAAGCTGTTCAATCATTTGAGTGAGTTATCGGTAAAAGGACAAAGAAGGTGAAATACAATGAAGATGAGGGAAACCGATCGAGGAAAGCAACCAAAAATGGATAAGATGAAATCGCGAACTCTTCAGTCAACCTTTGAATCTTCAGCAAGATCTTACTAGCTTTACTGAAGCACGGACTCTATGTTCAGTTGTCCCTAGGGACAGTTTCGTGAGATCGGATGCTCTCGTAACAGAGTAGTGAACCGGAGATCGCCTCCTACGGGACTCTTCCGGTTGGCTCGTATCCTTTGACTCTTTCAGAATTCTGGCTTCGTTTCGTTTACGATCGAGTTGCAGGGTTGTTTCAGGTATGAACAACACGTAGACCAGCTCGACATGATGCTTTCAGTATTTTTTTTCAATGCCTTCATGTCGGGCACCACATAATTCATCGTTTGCAACAATTTCAAAATAATTACGAACTCTATACATTGAATGATACTGTAACGATTTTAGGTCCTTTATAGGTAGGGAATTTTAATATAGGGAAAGAGATTTAACATATTTTACTGTTTTACTATTATATAGAACAAGTAAGATACAAATTAAAGAATAAATAAAAAACGGTCGACCTTCTCACACGCTAACTCGTGGTTTGAATCCGTACATGTGATGTATGCTATCGAATAAATGTTTGCAGTTTTTATATCATATTTAATATCGTTTTTATACCGTTTATAAACACAGTATTACAGTGTAATGTACTGATACTCTAAGCCGTTTTCATGTCGCTTATAAAAAATTATTTTTATATTGTATTTACAGGTAAGACATAGGTCTGAACTAGGCATAAACATCCCTATAATCAACTATTATTGAATGTGTTTGCATTTGTAACGACTCTGGAACCTAGGTTCAGATGTTAATAGCGCTCGTGAGGTAAAGAGCAGCTTTTACCTACTGAACGACTCGTTTTGCAAATAATTAAATCTAAAGAATGTTGGATTCGTGTGGTGTGCGGTTAAGGAGTGAAATCCACAAGTCAATATCTTTCAACAATAAGGTTTATTCAACAAATAATAAAAATGATGAATTAACAGATAACAAATAACAAATAATAACAAAATATGAAAAGTATATTGGCTTGATCAAAAGAAACGAAATAGACTTTGATTGTTTAGTAATAAGGAACTCAACAAATTAAATAGTACATAATTGGTGACTGTGAGTCTAACAAAATAAAATGCACTAGTTAATACTTTATGATATATCGTACTTAAGTCTGATCTCGGATAAAGCTAACTACTCTTTTATAAAATTAACTAAATTTGATATTCTATATGATTTGGTCCTCTTTTCCGAAGCTATCGCAATGACAAAATTAAACTTGATTAATATGTTTATAATTTATAATGAATCTTACCTAAGTGTGATTCGGTTTCTAAATTGATACAATAAATGTGCTTTTACAAAATTAATAATAGTAGCGCGTTATAGTCTACCGCAGCGAGGAGTCTGACCTAAGTGTGATTCTCTAAGTGTATCTAAATACGCTTTTGCAAAGTAAGACAGATTAATAATTTTATCTATTATCTAACGCGGTATAGTCGATTATGGAAATTACGCTAATGACAGAACAATATTCTTTTATTAATTCAAATTCTAAAATTTGTTTGAAGTTAATGATTTTTCCTCGGAACAGTTACTCTTTTTTAATTTGACTCGACAACTAATTGTCCATGACGCTTTTTGTCAAAACGAACACTGATAGCCAAAACCAGATCGCTTAATTGGGGAGCCTGCTGTTCGCTGGCTACTAGAACGACCCAACAATACCAGAATCGGGTGAACAGCATAGGTCTAACAGGGTAGCAAATCAAAATTGACTCTAATAATAAAATCGTAATTGCTGAACTGCCACCCAAAAGACACAGGCTTCAGAGACCAAGCCGCTCAAATGGGGAGCCTGCTATTCGCTGGCTACGAAACTACCCAGAGCAAACTCCGAGATGGCGCGTTAGCAATCCGACCAAAAATCAAATACATGTATGAGTAGCTGAGAGCTCTCGTTTCGATGTCTTAGCCTTTCTTGGCGCTAAGTATAGCACTCTCCTAACGGAATTTCAGATACAAGACCGCTTGAATGGGGAGTCTGTTATACACTGACTACTAGAACGTCCCAGCGATCAAGTATCCAAATGGCATATACCCGCTTTACCAATCAACAATTAAGAATCTTTTCGGCTCTTGACAGCGAAAACTGTTCCGGTTATACTTATCTGAAGACTTCTAGCTCGCTCGACTTCGTAAAAACTGTTCTGCGATCTAGGCGGGTTTCGCTCGACCTTTTATACTCGCAGGCCTGTCAATTTCCTGGAAAACCCCCATAATGTCGAAGTATATAATTTTCGTATAAATTCATAATTAGATATTAATTGTGAAAACGAACGATTTGATTACATTATAAATATCGCATTCTACTTGATAGTTTATGTTCTTGATATAAAAATAGTAATTTAATAGTGTTTTAATGAAAATTACATTTTCTATCTTCTTCTACATATCGCGCACGAATTCTATAAGGACAAACTATTCTACAAGCTAAAGAGTCCGACAAGTGATCAAGTAAATTAACAAAATTTTAACAGTTTATCGCTTAAAGTCATCCTGATAAAATAAACGTTCCTACGCGTCGTTGTCCAAACTATCAAGTTCCGGAGCTTACGAAAACGTGCTACGTTGCAAGAACACCTGCAACAACGTTCTGAGAAAATTTGATGCTTAAACTTTCTACATCAGGCGTACAATTTTACAATCTAGTATTGTTACGTATATAGGCCTCTTAACTTGGCGAACCTGCTGGTAATCTCAACCTCTGTCTAAAGTTTGACATTTCAGTGAAGTTCAACGGGGGTATCACCTTTGAAATCTTCATATGTTACACATTGCATGAAGTCTTCTTGCTGAGTAAATAATTAAGGTATAATGAGCGACATAATGCTTAATAAAACAACAACAGCATAAGTTCTGTTGTTCGGATTAATTAGTAAACAGAGTGCATAAATGGAGACAAATGTAGCGAATAAAAACGTATTTCAATCATGAAACGACGTTAAACATTCTGTAATTTCAAAATCAGACATTTATTATGCATCAACATATCGAATACAGTCTATGGATTCCAATGTTGCAACCTATCTAAACGCATGTACACTGTAAACTATAATTAGAGTGATATTTTAAATAACACCACAGTCGGCAGAAACTCTGTTAGCATGTTGATCTAAAAAGTTTTCAAAAAAATTGGTATGGCTTTCGCAGTTTCAGTTATTACTTATGTCGGCACGTGTGTACGATATTGTCCTCTGAACGAAAGTAAGCGTGGACAGAGGTAGAGAATCGTTCGCGATGTGAGCACGAATACGAAGAGAATGACGGGGTGGCTCGTGAGTACAGTTGGGGACAATTAGGGCAGTTTCACCGACGCAGGAAGTGACATCAGGTTGCCGTGTACCCTCGGGGCTATTGTTCGCGACACGTACAACCAGCGTCGACTCTCGACTGTCTCACCCTTTGCCGCTGATCCCCACCCCCGTTCAGAAACTGTCAACCACCCTCACCGTAGAACCGGCGTTGACCTACAAAATGCAGTAACTTGTCGGGACCGGTTGGCAACGGTTTGCGACAGGTTTATGCGAGGAACGATCCTATCTAGCTATCGTATCAAGATACAAAACGTGTCACACTCGAGACGCCGTTAAAAGCTGAAGCGAGAATGAAACTTGCGTGGACGGTAATATTTTAGGAAACAAGATGCACCGTACTTCCAAATAATATAAAAGCGTCGAAATATCTTTTTATCAAATTAATGTGTCATTGTCAAAACAAAATTTCACATTTGCCTTATAATATCGTGACGCACACTGTGGTACAAATGTAACAAATGATAATATTTCAAGAAATGAAATCTTCCTTGCTTTAAGATCATATGAAAGCATTGAAACTTTGCAAAGTATTTTTGTGTTGAATTTATATGTCATTGTTAAGAGAAAATTCATGTTAACGTTTCACACAGAAAAGTTACATTCGTGGCACACATTACAGAAAATAAGATACACCTTGCTTCAAGATAATATAAAAGCGTCGTAACTCTGCGAAGTATCTTTTTCTGAAATTTATGTGTCATTGTCAAAACAAAATTTCACCTTAGTCTTATAATATCGTGACGCATTCGTGACGCACACTATAGTTCAAATATAACAAACATTGTACTACTTTAAACTTCAGAACTTTATTACATTTTTACATAAGTGGTTCTCAACCTTGTTATAAATATAAACTACTGGATCTAAAGTTTAAGAGTTTTGATACTATCTGTAAAAACATCTCTTGCAAATAGAAATTTTAGAAGAACTGTTTCGATGAAATTGATACACACTTTCAATATAATAATATCAAATATATCAATGATAATAAAAATGTTGATAAAAATATTTGTCAGTTTAAACCCAATACCAATCAATTTCATTTAGACAACAGTTATTCAATTTCACGATAGAAATGTACATTTTATCGAGATACTCTGCATGTGTTTTTATTCTGCCTCTGACAAAATAATTGTACAAATATATATAAACTACTATTATTGAAACTACTTATTATTATTATTTAAACTACTATTGACGTCCGTCAATACAATTGATGGACGATATAATTATTAATAAATAAAATGATTTCATTTTATTTTATTTAACTTTTAGCATAACTTTGATCTCAACTCAAGTTTCATTATATTCGTCTTCAAAGTAAAGTTGTGAATAACGTTCTTATACATAAATTCATGCAGTTCAATTATTTATACTTGAAAAATGAAACTGTAAATTGCGAAATAGTGACAAAAATTTTGATATAAAAAAATCTATAGTATTCAAATTATACGCAATTTCATAGAACAAATTGATATCATACAGTGCTCTATTTACGAGCAAATCAAGTTTGAATATTCATGTAGCTATTGGAAAGATAATTAAAATCGTTTTCAATTAAAATACAGTATCATGTAGGTGGAGAATGTGTAGCACATTATTATTAATTGACGTTTCTTAATTTGACAAATAGGAATTTGGTTACAACGTGTGTAGTGACATTTCTGGTAATTTATAAACAGTTAAAATACGTGATTTATTGAAACTATCTAAATTTTAGAGAGATTTAAATAAAATGTTGATTAAAAAAGTGATATATATTTGTAATTATATTTCTTCATTATATTCATTCTTCAATTAAATAAATCAATATTTCACTGATACACAGCGTTAATGAATCACTTATTACATGTTCATGTTATCGCAAATGGCAAATGAATGTTAAAATATTTTTAATTTGACAATTACCCAACTCTTATCCTACCTATTACAGAGATATTCAATTAAAGAAATTTTAATTAACATAAGAATTTCTGAAAGTATATTTTCCAAGATAAAAACGTTTCCAAAATCAGAATTAATTACTTTTGCAAACTATTTTCTAAACAATCTACTTCTATGACAAATATAAACTTTTTTATAAACAACATATTTTCTTAATAACTACAACTTTCTTTTCATAAACAGTATACTTTTATAATAATTATACACTTCTTTTGCTAAACAATATACTTTGACTACAAATTTTTTTGTATACATATACAGGGTGTTTTGTATACATATACAACAAACAATGTTTCGGATGAAGTTGAATGGTTTTGAGTGGGGCATATGCTGGTGGTATATTTTTTTTGCAGGTGGACGTGTAAAGGACGTATGAAGGTCATTAATGTTTTTCTAAATGGAATCATATATTTCTTATTACATCAACTGATACTCCTTCATATTCTTTACAAAAAAGTATTAATCTATTTGTGTGAAAAAATCATTAGTTTAGATATTTTAATTTTAACGTGTTAGGAAATCGTGACTTTCTGGTCAATATAATGATTTGCTCTAACTGAACAGTAAATGTTTTTCTACATGCTTTGAGAGGTCATGTGTCACCAAACGAATTGCAAGCTTTTCTTTTTTTTTGTTACGCAGTAACAGTGAAATTTTGTCTCTGTTACGTCTCTAATACGATGAATACGTCGTTACGGTGAATTATCACTTCATAATGAACTATTCTAAAGAAGAAAAAATAAACATGTTATCAGTTTATTTTGAAGTTGGGAAAAGTGCTACACATGCAAAAAGATTATACAGTACGGAATGTTACTAACTCATTAATTTCTCGATTCAGAAAATGTTCTGATGCAAATGGTCGCCACATTGAACCTTTTCTGTAAATAGACATTAAAATTAAAATATCTCCTAAACTAATGATTTTTTCACATAAATAGATTAATACTTTTTTGTAAAGAATATGTAGGAGTATCAGCTGATACAATAAAAAATATATGATTCCATTTAAAAAAACAGTAATGACCTTCATATGTCCTTTACACGTCCACCTACAAAAAAAATATATCGCCAGCATATGCCCCTCTCAAAATCATTCAACTTCATCTGAAACATTGTTTGCTATGAGTAATAATAATGACGCAAATCTAGACGGCAAAACCCTATAAGTAGTATAATATACTACAATAATAACAACTAAAAACAGCTTTTTATCAACAATCGTAGAGATGTAATTTTTTAAACCAATTTTTCTCTACTCTAGAATTATTTACATGGGATAAAGTTTTTTTAGTTCAGTAGAATAAAAAATGAACTGGAGTTTCCCAAACAAAGTGCGAACCGGAGAAAAATATCTTTCTGCATCCGAAGCGAATTCCAAGCGAATGTTGCCTTAAAGAACCACTTCGAATCGTCCTGGAAATCGCGTAATTTTATATTTTCGACCAGCTGCTTTCCACAGTGACGTCATTCTCTCCCAACAGTTCCCTACGAAAGAAAATCCCCGAAATTTGAATAATCCTTGTATACGAACGTAGTGAGGGACACTCGGCAGATGTTCTCGCGGTCATTCGAATTTATTCGACGGTATGCACACACGTAGCATTGTCCGATTCGACTGCAAATATCTAGTATGGCCGTTTTAAGATTCACTCATAAAATGATAGTCGCCTCGAAATGGCCTGATTCCATTGTCCTAGCCACAGCGGTGCATTTCGAAGAGGGTTGCGAAAACTGGGAGACAATGGTACTCGAAATGGTGCTAACAAAAGTTTAAATTCTTTTTACGATTTTGTGAAGACACTCGAAACAACAGTAATGGTAATTAGACTATGCCGAAGCGCAAACTGGCGATTACGTTAAATTTTACGAAGAACCTAGCTTAATAGGAGTGAAGTTTTCGTAGATAGAATTAAACTGAACTTCATATGATGAATATGAACTGTAATATGGCTCCGTTGTAATAGAATATCAAACATTTGGGATATTGTTAAAAATAAAATCTATGATAGTACTGGAATATCACATATTGAATATTTGAACGTATTATATTACGTATATTGTTTTAAAAAATAAACGTACAATAGCGTATAGTAAAATACTCGATATAAGGATTAGGTTGAGGTTATGTCGATGTTAGGGAAACCTTGATAACCTATGTGAAGCTGAAGGTCATTTGAGATGGACATCTAAACTCTTCTTTTACCCAAACTTAAAACATATGTGTATTACGTATAAACACTTGAAATTGAACATAGAACCTAAAGTCCTAATTCAGAAAATTAAAATGTACGTTCATTTATAAAATAAATCTATAAATTATGTTCTTAGTTATTTATAATTTATAAAAAGAAACTGTTTTTCATACACGTCGGTATAAGTCAGAGGCAATTTCAGTATTGAAACAATTGTCAACAATTGAGATGAGAATTTATGAAATCAAGTATTAAGAAAATTATTAACTCAATAATAACGTATTAATTCAATAAGGCTTGTTTATTGTATGAACATTTATATTTTTAAACCAGGATTTTACTTTTAAATTAAAGTCGAAATTTTATAAATACTTTTTTTCTACTCGGAACCGATGAAAAAGGAATTGCGCGTCTTTAGCTTCAGGGTTCTGATTTAAGGATTATAGCAGAAGAATGAAGATTGTAGAATATAATCCTTTAAGTGTCCAGTACTTTATTCATAGAACCAGCGTTCCCGTCAAACGTAAGATAGAAATTAAAATTTTAAGATGAAGAACAAAGGCAGATGAAATTCTATTGAACAGTCGAAGAACAATGACTTTATCACCCACTGTGGTGCAGAGAAAAGTCAATGAACAGGAAAAAAATGTCTGTCGTTAGAAAAACCTGTCAGAAATGATTCGTAATAAAACGTAAAAGGACTTGGGTAAGAATGAATCGTATATTAATGCTTAACTACATCTGTGGAACCTAGAAATAACGCGGTGAGTTCTAACTGAATTAATTTTCAATTTTGTTGAAGAATGCCTTTGGATTAAAAATCAGAAACTATTATAAGTGTTATGGAAAGCATAAAGAAATTTTTATATTTAAAAAGCTACGAATTTTCAAATTTGCAAATACTCAAATTTTCAAAACAATAAATATGCTATATAATATATTGATCAACAATAATTCTTATGCATTGAGAAAATAATTATATTATATAAAAAATTTGTAATTGAGTACTATGATATTTTTAAAATATCGTCCTGAAAAAAGCGATAAAAGTTTTTAAAAAATTCAATCACTGTCCAACGAACTGTAATAAAAAAAAATTATGCATACACAATCAAGAATAATACAATAGTAATTTGTGCATTTTTATCGAAGCGGTGCAGTATGTTTGTATTACGCTGTAGTAGTTAAACGTTTTTGAGTCGCTTCATTAAGCCACATAATTTTACAGCCTCTGGTTTCTCTGTCGTGACTCCACGGTGCCAACTTAATTACTTCCTCGTTCTAAGGACTTTAACCTATTCTCTCATTTGTTTGAACACGTTGTCCTGTCTGCAAGAACGTACGGATGCGTTCCTTCGGTTACTTCTTATCTCGCGGCACCGGGCGTTTACCCGTTTCCCTTCGCTTTGCGTTTGCAGTTCTCGGGTTTATTAGTTTTCACGAGCTCCGGGACAAGTTCTCCTTCCCTGTTTGCGAAATTCACAGTTTCGAACTGGTTGCTGTGTCTTGAACATGCTTAAGTCACGTGCTAACAAACGTGCCGGAAGTCCTGTTTCGATTGACAATCTCCAGGCTGGAAATCTGTTACGGGGAACAAAGACGGTTAGAAACTCTGATGTTACTTCTGTTTAGACGAGATTTTAGAAATGACGATGGTGAAATAGTTTTTGTTTTACTTCAATGTTTTCATCGTTTATATTTCACCATTTTATGATACTTATTGGCCCACAATTTTTCTTACAACTTTTTTAATTAATTTTCGAGATTGTAATAGTTAGCATAAAATGTAAAAGAAAATAACATTTGATTAGAGTTTGTAAAAAATAGTTAATTTATCAGTAACATAACCTCAATTACTTGAAAGTTTCTCCATTTGTAATGAAAGAATTTTTAAATAATCTTTCCGATACAATTTGTAAAATAGTTATCGTTAAATTCATGTCACTAAATAGAACCAACGCAAAGTAAGCAAAAAGGGAATTTCTTCTCATGGATCCCAAACCCCTAAAGTAATCTGTCGGTAATGTCCGACTTTACATTCATGCGTTTCCTACTTCTACTAGTATCGGAGAAAAGAATCTTGAACTTTTGCATCGAACCGTTGTCGAATAACGCGAAAAGAAATTGAGAGGCCAATATCATTATCCGCGAATCGCCAGCGAGCAAAGAAGAAATTTTCCCGTTTCTTCCAATATCGGCTGCAAATGCTGAACAGACTATAATCTAACTTTACAGCCTGAAAGGTGTACACGTATAATATCCTCTCAATATTATCAGCGAAATGAGATCTGATAAGATTCGTTTGAATCTATTATTAAATTTTATGCAGGAAACCGGTTTCGATATCGTTCTATCCACATGCATGAATAGTACGATATTTGAGAGTAACTTGTAACAATTTTTATTTAATTAAGAGATATGAAATGTTGACTGGAAACGTTAGGGAAGTTATAAACATAGTTTGTTGGTAAGTTTGATTTTATAGCTTAATAACAGTTTCTTACACAGAGTTTCAATCTCCTGCTTTTATCAGCAATTGCATGATTTCTGTACATAAATAGAGGTATAATTAAAGAACAGGATGCTAATGTTCTGCACAGGGAAGGTTATTCCACTGCATTCGGTTTAAAATGTTGTCATATAAAATCACACTCGTGACACATATTATAAGAGCTTCTAAATTCCTCAATTGAGCAATTTTTGTATTTTCAAATCATCAAATTTCTAACCTTCCAAATCTCCAAATCCCAAAATTTTGTTTCCAAGTGAACAGATATCCAAATTACTGATTCTTAATTTTTCTATCGTATTAATCAATGAATTCGTCTTAGTATATCAATACAAAATATCGCTCCTATATCAATATAAATCCATTCATAGGTACTTTCGATATAAAAGAAATAAATGTATCATTCCAATCAAATTTCTGAAAATATCCCAACATGTACGTACGCTAGAAAACGTTTCTTCCATCCGAAGAAAAGAGCATCAAAGGAAACACGTGTGTACATATTATCCGGTCACCAAGTTCTGGTTTTGATGTTATTTCTGAGCAAACCTCAACGACCGTTTGATAGTTATTTTTTGTTAAAGCGTCCCGTAGCCAAAAGGTTATTGCTGTTTTACTTGGTAAATAACCGTCAAACCAAGTACTACTCTGTTTTTACGTTCCAGAGGTCATTAACTTTTTGCACAATATCGTTGTAAGAAGCAAAAACGTTTAACATGATCGTAAAACCCTTGCTTCGGAATTACTGGCGCACGTTTACCGAAATAAAGCTTATAAGCGATCGATAACGAAATAACGAGTGGTTAATAGCGCTCGTGATACCATTCCATCGACCAAGTGTACGGCGTACTTTGCTATCGAAACTGCTCGAAATAAATCCATGCCGACACTTAACCTCATTGATCGATATGCATGGTCCGCCAGTCGTAGTTAGAAAGCAAGCTCTGTTCGTTTATTGCTAAAATTCAATTGGATAAAAGTATTGCTCCATGCCTTTTACAAATTTTGTGTTTTTATAAGCTAATATTCTTTTCTGATACTTTCCGATCGGTTAGGAGAGTACACATTGAAACAAAATTTTTATGTTTATATACATTTACTTGTACGAAGTGCGATCATTAAGTTCCGGGATTGTGTCCGCTGTGACCAAACGGATCACACGATTGACTTGCGCTCGCAGGACATATGAATAACAATCTTCGAGACATATGACACGAAGTTTGGAAGCGATATCTTCATTGAATCCTGTGTTATACAAGTTTATGGTAGCATACGCACGCTCTCCTCTGCGAAATGACGATGGACTCTAAATTGGAACAAAGGGATATAAAAAAAAAAAAAAATGGAACATGGTCGTCCTTCCTCACCCTCCGTATTCACCATATTTGGAACCCTGTAATTTCTTTTTGTTTCCCAAAATCAAATTAAAGCTCGAGGGTCGCCGATTTGACACGGTGGACGAGATTCAACGCGAATCGCAGCAGGTGCTTGACATGCTTCGACGAGAAGACTTCTAGGAAGCTTTTCAAAAATGGCAGAGGCGCTGGGATCGATGCATAGCTGCCCAAGGGGTGTACTTTGAAGGGGATAGTAGCCAAATTTGAAACAGGTAACTTTATCTGCGTATACGGGACCGGAACTTAATGATCGCGCCTCGTATTATTATTCGGGTACAGTATTCATACGTTTGTTTTCGTTAAAATGGGTTAAAATGTATTGCATTAATTATTTTAATGGGCAGGTTATGTTCTTAGAAAGATGAACATTGTAGATTAAAAATGCATTAACCCCTTACAGTACTTCGACGAGTCTAACATGTGACGCACTCTCATTTTGACTAATATTAGTAATAAACCTTATTCGAATGATTAATACGTTCTAATTTGGATTTCAAGTTCAAATTTATATAGTGAAACATTTTGCGTACAAAACTGATATAACATTTCAACTTTTATCTATTTTAATGTTGCAGCTGTAATTAGTCAGTTCTGACTGACACACCCGAAAAATAAATCATAAAGCAAGAGATTAACAATTTCTTTTTCCTCTAAAAATAAAATGTCATACATTCTATAAATTAGCTAGCGCACGAAAAAATAAATTTTTACACGTAAATAAGCAATATTGGTATGTACATAATAATTATTCTTTTATTAATTACAACCACGAATTGCCGCGAAAAGAGTTGAAAATAGGAGTCAGCCTAATGTAAAAACGTTTTTACCGTTCGTTTTATCTGCACACGATGAATAATTCGTGCAGCGGGTCTTATCTTCCTCCATTTTTCGTCGCTTCCATCAACGCCTTCGCGACGAGACGAATTCCGCGACGCGTCGGGATTCGGTTTATTAATTACACGAGGTTGCCTGGGACCTCGGTACGCCGGCTGTGAAAAGAATTCAGGTCTGGCTGCGTGATTGGTGAATAAATCGGCAGATTAAGCGAGGAAATTCTGCCGGCGGCGACAACGGGAGAGAGAAACGGCTAAAGGGGGTAGGTGACAGAGTTGAGGGGGTGGCGGTCGTTGGTGAGACCGATAGGGGGGTACGAGGGGCCAAAAGGGGGACGGGGCCGCGAGGCAATATTTTCACTTCGCCCTTGTTCTTTCATTCTCTTTTTCGTCTCTACGGCGTCGTTGCTAGTCTCACTTCTGCCATCCCCCCAAACCCCTGTGCCCGTACAATCGCGATTCTATACGTCCTGCTCGCTCCAATCGAAGTCCTGCTGCACGCTAAATGAAAATCTATCGATCGCTTTGCCCTGTAGGCGGATTTAATTTAATTTGCCGTACTGTTGTCGCCCGGGACTGTCAAGAAGCCGTGCAGAGAAACAGTGACCGGAAGGCGAAGGCGGGAGTGAGGCGATCGAGATGCTGAAGAGGAGAACTGTTGCTTGTTAAGTTGGCCCGGTTGCTTTGAATGTTCCTTCCAGTGAAGCTGATGGTTGGAGTAGGTCAAGTACGAATGTCCAGAATATGCTGAGGGCACATTGAAAGTATTAAGGAAAGTCATTCAAGAATTTGCCCTCGTGGTACCAGTTTTCTCATGAGGTTGTACGCGATAGATCGATATCGGGGATAACTCAAACAAGCAACCAGCGGAAGGAATGCGCCACTTTACACGTTCGGAATTGACCGTGTAATATCACGTGTTTCAGAAGAGCATCGATCTTCGAGAGGTCGCAAAATAACCCGGGTGTAAAACTACACCAATTGAGAAACTCGACCAAACAGGAAAATGAAACGTCAAGAATTTTACTGCATTGGTAAGTGCTTCTTAATGAACCAATTTGCGACTTAATCGTAGTTGTAAGAACGTGCTAAATTGACACCGGAATATTGCAGCCGATATAGGTACTTGATGAACATTTCCGGAAGTGTCTAAACGTTTAATTTCAGTACAGAATCAATATTGCTAAAAATATTGTAGCAAAAGAATATATTCTATCTTTGCGCGACTGATCTACGATCCTCTATAAAATTTATAGTTTCGATAAGGAAGAATATTCAAGACCATATTAAATTTTTGTACTATTTGTAAGAAGTATAATATAAGTTTTATGAGATGGTGAAGCTATGAAAATTATGAAACTTCCTTATTTGCTACGAATCGTTTTATCAGAAGGAATTGGGAAATAGGAAGAAGTTATATTAGAGATTTTATTAGATCTTATTGGAGACTTTATTAGATTTTATGGCTTTATTAAATTTTATTAGGGATCTTATTAGATTTGATTACAGTTTTTATTAGAGGTTTTGCTTCGGATAACAAATAAAGTCAATTTCACAATGTAAGCAAAATTTCATATTTGCTAATAAAGAGTACGAATTATAAATTGTAAATTGTGTAAAAAATTATTTATTGCAACAATGAACTAATTGCTTAATTTTAAAATTGATATACTGTGTAAATAACTCTTACTCAGAATACAAACTATTCTGAAATATATACGCATTTATTTTGAAATCATTTATTGTTTATTATTTAATTTTTGCAAAAGTCAACTATCTTATGTTAAAAACATTAAGTAAATATTTGTATTATTATTTTTATCAAATTTGAATCCCCAAATGAACATAATATATGTCACCAAATCATGTACTCAAAAACTAATCATCAAATTTTATATGAAAGTTCATGCAAAAATTTGTGCACACGTTTCTCAATTTTTTATTTTGATAACAAATTAATACCTGAAATAAACTCAAATCTTTAAAAATAAATATAAGTATGATTTAGTTGTACCTCTGCTCATTTTGTTAATTTCAGTTCATTCCAATGTCCATTTCTGCAACTTTTATAAATAATACATTTCCCAATAAATTATTTTTGCGACAAATTTACTAAGTTGAACTATATTTACAGTATCGTTAAAAAGGATAAATATTTTATGATAATAATAAATTAAAAATATATGAATTTATGTATGTATAAATATACAGAGTAGTAATCGATACTACAGTGTTCGAATGCTAATGCGACTCACTGTAGATTACACTATGCTCACAGTAGACGGTGGAAGATATTGATCCGTTGATGATATTTTTGAATTCAAAGTAAATTAATGCAATGGTGTTCGGCCGGGCGCTATTGTTTGATTTAGGTTCAGACGTCAATGAACGAATTGACATGTAAATGAGCCGGTTCCTCTGTCTAGTTGCCTCCCGCCATATTATTCCTTTCGTGCTGCTCCGGCAGATTATCAAGGCTCATCGCAGCGTATTTGCTGCTGCAATTATTCAACGATATTTATTACCGCCGTCGCCGTCGAGATAGGAAAGTTTATGCCATCGTCTCGTCCAATGACCGCGTTGATATCAATTCCTTGCTGTGCGATTTTTTTTAAGATTACACATACTAGATTTGTGCGCGTGTTATTTAACCCTTTGCACTCACCAGACGCCTGGATCTTTATGTTTATTCCATTTCCAATGTTCATTATTTCATTGCTATTATATTACCCGTTTGAGCATGGTGGACTTTCAACATTTGAAAGAACATTACACAAGAAAGAGCACACCTCATCAATTTCGATGACCTTGAAATATGTTATCACGCACAATATTCTGTCACTTTTATATGTAACTACAGCTTGACCTTAGTTTTAGAGGAATTTGATAAAGCTTCAATAAAACGTATGTGACATGTTCCGTTAATATTCATTGTAATATCGGGTTCTTTTTTGAAGAATATTCTTGGTGTAATACACACGAGTACACTATAATTTAGAATGATAAATGTAGTATAATTTAGTATGATTAATGTGCTAAAATGAGTGCAGATACGATAAGACATGCACGTGCAGCGATACGAAGATTGCAACTTTGACGCAACCAGCCATCACTTCGAACACCTTCTATAATGTAAGAAACTTCATTTTACTGCCACATTTAACCTTGTATGATCTTCAATGGCAACTTGCTGATATCGTCTCAGCACCGGCTGTCACTCCATTTAAAAAAGCGGAGATGTCCCTGAAATCTCCTCTATGTCCCTATACCTGTTTCACGATGGAATTATCCTTATAAGGGATATTACGTAAACTAACTTATACAACGATTCTTTATCTTGATGAAGGTTAACATACACAAAAGTCAATTTAAAGTATGAAATCTACGATCCGTCATTTTGTCGGGTTTCTTATTGCTGATGCTCAAAATAAAAAATGACTAAAATCTCGGAGTGCAATGTCTAATTTCTTAAAGTTCCATTAAAAACTATTTACAACCAAACGAAATCTGCAAACATTCCATCGTCGTGAAATCATCTTGTTGAAGTGTGCGTCGACGAATGTTTCGCGTTGTTCTGCTAGCTCCTTTATCGTCGAAATCAGATTGTAGCAAAAGTTTGAAATTATGCGAGGCAGCTTCTTCTCACGGCGTGGATTTAGTTTTCGATGCCCGTTGAGGATATATACGCATTCAGTGCAACCGAGTGCACACACTTGAGAGAGATAAATTCAGCTCGCGGAGAAACGGCGCCCCCAGCGATATTCAAATACACGAAACACGCGAGTGCAAATGTACACCGCCGCTGAAACTTTCCGCGGCTGCGCGAAACTTTACGGCAAAGAGTTTTCCGCCGCGAAAGAAGTTTACATTAGTTACGGTTATGGTGCAACGGTTTTTGCCACAGCCACCCTGGAAACACTTTAAGATCAATAAAACTAGTCGAACCACTCGGGACTCGACATACTACGATCTGACGTGTTCGACATTCTTGGCACGTCATTACCGGCGCACCATCGCAAAAGATAAAACTCGAGGGTTGTAAAGGGAAATCTGCGCCAAACGGCCGGAAATACTGATTTCGATAAGCGTAAATTTCTTACGCAACGACGCACGTTGAGGTTGTACAGTCGGAAGCAAATCTGGCTTCCCTCGGAAGTACAAGGAACAGAACTATCATTTGTAGATTTTTAGGAATTTTTGAGGATTTAATGTTGCGTATATTATAAATTATTTTTGAGTTTATCGTGACGTTACAAACGATTTATATATTCCTCCCTATTAAATACGCTGCTCTCGCAAAAATCATTCTAACTTGTTCTCTGACCCTCTGTTACCTGTGTTTCATCGTTTCAACCCTTCGTTAGGTGCGCGAGTATTTGAAACGTGACTACGTTGTATCTAACAACTACGTGTACCAAGTAAATGAAATTTTTTAAGGTTATTTTTATTATTTTAATGTATGGAATCTTTTATTTATTTTTTTTCTACTTTTATAACGTACGTGGTCGCGTTGTATCTGGCAAATGACTGTATCAAATGAATGCATTTTTTTTAATCATTTTTTTTATTTTTTTTAATATATGAAGGTTTCTACGATTATTTTTCTTTGCTTTTGATTTAAAAGAATTATTAAGTTAAAAAAATATCATCAAAAAATTTTATATTAATTATTAATATTAATGGTAAAGTTACATTATTCATTCACAATACTTTGGGTCATTCCACGCCGAATCGGTCACTTTTGGACCTCACTGTTTGCGATTTTACTCTAATCGAAATATGTATGTTATAGTCCATGTAAAATTAGGAGGGGTTTAAGTCATCATTTTGCCGGTTTCGAATTTGTTAACGAATAACACACCTTCAAAGTTTGAAATTTTTGCCCATTTTTACGAAAGCAGGCTTCACTTCCAAATTTTTTTCTTAGAACTACTCAACCGATTTAGCTAAATTCTTTTTTGTTCTATTCATGAAAGTTTGGGTTATTTTAAAATATTTTGTTTAATTCCGTCAATTTGCAATAAAATGTCAGAAAATTTAAACAAATTCTCTTTTGAGGCTTCCCCTTTAAAATGAGCCCTACAGATGGAAACTCGAAAACTGACGTCACTACAAGCTGAAAAAAAACGCAGGGTACCTATGTTTTATGTTGGCGAGTCGTGCGCTTTGCTATTATGATCGATTGTTTCATGCCACTGGTCCCAAAACAAGCTGAGTATTTTATGAGAAAAAAATTCGTAAATGAAGCCTATTTTTCTAAAAATGGGCAAAAATTGCAAACTTTGAAAGCTTGTTATTCTTTAACAAATTCGAAACCAGCAAAATGATGATTTAAACCCCCCCTAATTTTACATGGACTATAACATACATATTTTGATTAGAGTAAAATCGCAGATGGTGAGGTCCAAAAGTGATCAATTTGGTGTGGAATGATCCCTTTACAAAATGAAATTAATTAGAAGAATCGCAAGCTTCGATTTCTAAATTAAAATATTGATTACAAATCATATTTACATGTAATTTTGACATGGCATACTGTAAAATATTACATAAATTACGAATCAGCAATTTCCTTTGATAAAATGAACAAATTTTTTCATTTTCTTTTTGCTTTCTCTTACAATTTCGATTGAATCTTTTAATTTAAATCGAATTATGACTTACTTTTTGAAACGTAGTGTTTAAAATCCATAAGTTTAAAATACGCGAAGCACTGAGTAGCAATTAAGACTACTGGAAATACTGTGATCGGTTTTTTTATCGAAAATACGCAAACATCGATTACCGATAAATAAAACGGTGACTAAGCTTCCTCTAGTGATCACAGCTGCCAAGTTTTAAGTAGGTTAGTAACACAATCAAGGACCCTGAATAAGTATGAAAAAAGACAAAAATTCAAACATTTGTTTTAAAAAACCTCAATATTGAAGACTTAATGTAAAAGAAAAATTTTTTGAAGGGAGAACTTCAAATGTAAGATCGTGGAGATAGTGACTTTACATTGATCACACATGAAAAACCTCAAACGTATTTTATTTGAACGCAAATATAATATTAATATATGACGTGGAAAAGTTATAATTTTAAATTAAAAATGTAAAAATTGTATTTTAAATATGAAGTTATACAATGAACATGAAATGAAATGTATACATATGTAGCGGCTACATCGTATAATCCTGTATTGTTTTAATCATCATACCAAGATACTGCTAAAATACTTCAGAAGTTGAAGAAATTCTTGTCGAACTTGCGCTAATCTTGGGCGCAATTTCCAGCGTAACTTGTTTCGCAAAATGTTCCTTCGTAATATTCTCTCCCAATAGAAACTGCTATGAAATTTTATCCGATACTCGATCTAAAAGTTCCGCTCCCCAACAAAATTGTTCGAGTGCTAAATATCTCAAAAATTTGTCTATACTATTTATTATTCCAACAACTTTTTACTGCAGTTTATAACGTAATCGATAACAGGACCATATTGTACTATTTGTAATGCTATTTACACATACTAACATTTTTTTATACCTATAATAATTTTATTACAGATGATATTTCTGAACAAATAATATTTGTAATATTTTATGATAGTTTACAAACAAATAATGTTTCTTTTCATTTTTTATCACAATTTTTTATTCGATATATGATCTATTAAAATTTATCATTTATATTCTATCATCCATAACCTATCACCTATATTATTAATTTATTTATTTACATAACTGGAAATATTTATATTAACCATAGAATTCATATCTAGTAAATTACAAACTTGGAACAATGAATAAGAAATGCGACTTTGTAAAGATATTTAGTAAGATTTGTTAAAAATAAAAATACTATCTAATTAAATTTTCAACTGCTTCAGTAATCAGTGTGTTAAAATGAAATAGCAATTTCTTTCACTGCAATTTACCTTATTGAAGAGACTTAATAAGGAACATCAAATTTCCATATTTAATAATATTTTTAATCTATAATAAATGCTCCATTTTTCAGTAAAGTGAAAAATTTTTCTTGAAAAATAAAAATACAGGAACTGTGTCCAAATATTAATGTAACTCTACTATACTGCGCATGTGTAACAAGGACATAAGAAATCTCTATGCATCGTTCTCTTCTTATGTCTCTTACATCCACTCACGATTAACAGTATAACATGCGATTCACGCATCGTGTATTTCTACGAATAAACCAGAAACCAGGTAAAATAAACGGCAGAAGATGTACGAAATTGTGTGGAACAGACAACAAGCGGAATGTCAGAAAAGCCGACAAATGAGATAGAAAAGATAGCGAAGACATACGATCATCTATGGAAAGGCAAGACAAAGGAAAACAAAACGATTCGAAAAATCGTACATAAATTCTGCGTTTCTAGCGCACGCATCGGTGACAGGTGTTTGCACACGTTTCCGGTGAGAGGAGGAGACGCAAGGGAGTTAAAATAAAACAACGGTGGATAAAGAGGACCAGGTGGGAGAGGGTGGAGACTGTCCCAGGAATCGCCGCGTCGTTTTTCGTTAAATGTTCGCCTAACGAATTCGTCGCTCGTCCGGCTTTTGACGCGCTTGTTGTTCGCACAGCCGGAGAACAATTATCCCGAGTTCTTCGTGAAAACTGAGCAAAACGCGGTAAAAAAGCAAACAAACAAAAAACGAGTGGACGGGAGAGAAGCAATAGAGAGCGAGGGGACGAGTTGGATGCGGAGAGGGCGAGGATCGAAAAACAGAATGATTAATCGCAGCACGCGCTCGCCCTTTCCAGGTGTACAGCGTGAAATTCAACAATGCCGGAAAATAAAGAGCCTCCGGTTATGGGACGCGGAGATATTCTTCCTGGCGTTTATCCATTTTCCACGGAGAGACGAGTGAAATGACAATAAAAGCAGAGGAACGGATGTGACGATGGAAACGGCGGGGATAGTCGTGTGCACGCTGCTGTCCACGCCTTTGAATTTTTGAACTTAGGGACTTTGATAATTTAGTTTATCAGACCGAATACTAATTCTACCTCTTTCAAATTTACTATAGAAGATTCAAAATAAAAATGATGAAATGTAAAAATTGTAGAAAATATACTGGGAGAACATTCATCGAGTAAAATAGCATTGATAACAATAGTGAAGTATTATTTCAATTAAAATTTTCCCAGGACTAACGCTAATAAATTGTATAATGCTTACTAATTAATAACGAGTATATGATGATATGTTTTAGAGGAAGATAAGTTTTATCAAATCAAGTTTTATACTTTGTACACTCCAGAACTAAAGAATTTTACATGCCGACATTCGCTTTTAAGGTTTACCACAAGTTTTTATCGCGAGTAAAATGGAAAGTCTCAACACGCCCTTACTTCCAACCCCTTTGGTTACACTGCCTCTTATAACCACAGTAGAATACTTCTCGCAAGTTTAATTCTTGAACTTTTGATCGATGCATGGATGTTTTAACCTAGATATCGTGTATAGCTCTTGTCTATTAACAGCGACGTAAAATTTTAACGTGCAGCATTCGACATTTTATTGTTACATCAATATAACTGGTACTTGCTTGCTCAAGAACAGCCATATCCCTTCAAAGTATCTATTGTCTAAATATTTTAAATCAGATTTTTTATTAGATACATATCATAATTGATAAGGATTTTAATTAATTATACTTGAAATGTAAGTATATTTACAAAACTGATGTATTACTTCCAGATTTTCCAATTGAGATATTTTCAAATAATTATACTTTTTAATGTTCAAACAGAAAGACTTTTAAATCATTAAACTTTTTCGAATTATAAAACTTTCAAAAATTGTAAAACTGTAAAATTTTCAAATTAATTATTTAAACGTTTTAGAATTGTTAATTGAACTTTCCACTTATTAATTTTCAAACTGAAAAATTTTCAAATTGGAATACTTCAAAATCTGAATTTTTGAATTTTAATGAATCATTAAATTCTCTAATTTTCAAATTTGTAAACATCCAAATAAAAATATATAAAAAGATCGATTTCTATATTGTAAATTTTAAGAGCTTTCTACTTTTACTGTTCTGTAATCGATAATTCTGTGATAGTCAGCCATCTTGTACTGAAAACATCAAAGAAATATTTATACTATAATTATTAACAAACTTAAAAATTCAAATTGATTCGAAATTAGTGGTAATGTACAGTTTCTTTATTTTATCAAATTTTGTCAGACTTATGGATATTTATCACCTGCTTAGTTTTGAAACAATATAAATTAACTATTATAATATAAAATTATTATATAATATTTCATGCTACCAGATTATGTTAGACTGTCGATGTTCTGAAGCTGTCCGTCGAATGAGCAATAACATAATACATTTGGAATAAGATACAGACATTTCCATAGCTTACAGAAACAACTCGATAGAAAAATACGGCGTTTCTTGGAGAAAAGAGGTGAACCTTGAGGAGACAAAGAAGAAGAAGAAGGAGCAAAAGAAAACTATTCTCTGTCAGAAACGGAACAAGGATTCTTGAAAGAAAGACAATATCCACGCTGAATGTATTTTCTGAGGCCACTTGGTCTCTGAATCCACAAAAGAATGGGTTAAGTGGACAGAATATCTAAAGTTAAAATTACTATGTATGTGGTATATTATAATATCAAAATTACATCTTATCCTGCTTTATATACAGGACAAAAATAGGACAATATTGTTACTTTAACAATTATTTTACTATGCTTAACTTCAAAAATGTTTGGGGCAATTAATTCTTTACATTCAAAGGCATTCTTGTTGTTTGATGAATTTTTTAAATTGTTAATCTTTTGCCATTAATTGCCATTAACTGCTATTGTATTTATACATCACATTATTACAATTCATATCAGCCATTAACTGTTCAATCAATGGAAAGATTGTTAAAATTGTTATCTTTCTTTTATAAGTAAATAATTTTACAAATATCTTCAAAAATCTCACATTAATTTTCTCGAAAATGATGCTTGATATGAAAAAATATTAATTTACATTTTTTGCTAACTTTTACATACAGAATTCCTCCTTCCTTGTTTCAACACCATGTGTATAAAAATATATAGGTACATTAAAGGCAAAGATTTTTTACTAAACACATTAACATGTTCTGAAAAAATTAATCTGTCAAATGTCGAGTTAAAAACGACTACAGGTGAAATAGTTAAATTATTGTAGATTTCCTGTCGTACTAAATTCTTACCAATAAAATTGATATCTAACGAGAATGATATTTGTGTTAATTTGTAACTTGTAATATTTTATCTAAAAATGTATCGTACACGAGAAGTTACTAATTAAGAGGATACAAATAATTATGCGACTCACTGTACAGTGAGGGATGGCGAGGATTTAACATCGAATATAACAACGGCCATCAACACCGATGAGCGTGCTATACGAGCCTGTGAATGTAGAGCTCGGCTATTTGTCTTCATTCGGTTCCACGTGGCACCCAAGGGTGGCGACCCCTCATTATCACCTCGCCATATCCATCCTGATTAGACCTAAACATCCGGTAAACTCTTCAGCCACACCCTAGCTATCTTTCAACTGGATCTATTCACCGAATTAGAAACGAAAGTTCTCATGTTGCTGAGATATAAGATTAACTCATCACAAATTGCTTTTTTCGTATTACTTTTCTCGGTGAAATAACAATATACAGTGGCTGTTATTAATATTCAGACACTGTAATATTATGTCGAATACTGTATATTTGTATAATATATTAATAAATTCGCATATTTTTTCTTTTTAATATAATAAAACATATATACTCCTCAATGATACCGCAAATTTTATTTAGTTGAACTAATTAATTTATGGCGCTATAAATGATATGTTAAAAATATATTATAAAACACTTGTTGAGTATTTGTTAGAAACTGAAATAGAACTTATTTGTCAACTGATAGAAATGAACAGTAATATCTAGACAAACGTACAATACATTTTTATTCGTATTAAGGTTACAGTATTTTCAGTATTACCAGAATTTACCGAAGCTTAATTTTACCGTGACATATTCGGTTAAAAATAATTTCAATCTAAGGTGAACTTGCACTACTTTCAAAATAAACGTTCAGAACCGTTAATCACGCAAACTTCCATCGTCCAAGCATTAGATATTTTTAATCATTTTTACTATAAATTACAGATAAAATGAATTCGCCCGTTCCGAAAAATAAACGAGTTATCAAATGATTTACGAATTATTCGAAATTGTTACGTCGGAAACCTGTACAATTTGATTAGATCCCATGCGTAGTCGAACCCTCGTATGAATATTTTCTTTTTTTACACGAGATTGCACCACTTGAAGTTTGCCAGAGATCGATAGAACGGAAAGGAACGGAATATCAAGCAACTTTTTTCGACCCTTACCATCGTTTTCCAATTATGGTAGACCGCGTCCAATTAAAGAGGAGCTCGCGGCTTTTCCGATATACCGGCTGCAAACGTAATACGTTGCAGAGGGGGCAAGGGGCTACCTCGTTGTGGCATACCTTGCAAGAAAGTTCTAACAATATCGCTGCCGTGCCAGAACTTCCATGCTGCGAAGAAGAGAGGGGCCGAGTTCACCGCGGAGTTCCGTGCCTTCTGAGTTCTCTGGGACTCGAATACTCCGTAACCCGTTCCAAGTTCCAGAATTTTCCAGGAATACTCGACGCCAGACGGATTGCGATAAATTCTCGACCAGTACAATCGGACATATAACTGTTCTACTTTTGCGCACCGACGAAATTCCTATTTAGTTTCCTGGCTCGATCAGAATTATGTAAGATCCTGTACAATGTGACAGCCGATCTATGCGATCACTTGAAACTTTAACATCGCTTTGAACCCTCTTAAGAAAATGAACTCGATATAAACTTCTGAAACACGTTAACCTGTTAGAAAGCTAATAAGCAACGTAATTTTATAGTTTCTGAAGGGAAATAATATTTTTTCGTGCTTTTTTTAAGTTGGATTTTTGAACATGTTACTCGCATGTTACCGATGGTAACGATTAACGATTATGTGATGTATCGTTATATTTCGGTTATGAGATTTTCAACTGCTTTAGATTTTGTATCCAATACTTTTCGTGACTGTTTTAAATACGAAAGTAATATCCGAATACATTGTATCTACAGAATTTTTATAACAAAAGTCTCTGTCTAAAAGAATATATGATTTGATACTTGTTCCTGTTGTATATTTGTGTACTTTTATATTTGAAATAAAATTGTATATTTCAAACAAAATTGCAATTTAAAATAAAATTATGTATTTAAAATGAAATTTCATGTTTGAAATAAAGTTTTATATGTAAAATTAAATTTTATATTTAAAAGATATAATATATATAAATAAAATATATATTTGAGACAAAATAGAAGTGAGATATATTCGAAACAAGAGATATAAAGAACAATTTAAAGAAACATATAAGAGACCTAAAATAAGCATTTTTGTAAACAAAGAAATACAGTAATTTATCATATAAATATTAATATAGCAACTTTATTATATAAAAAGAGGTTATGGATTTTTGCTATAAAACGTTAGTGATGGAAATTTTTCGTTTCAGAAAAAAAGTTTGTCCTATATTTTTTTCACTTACAGAATGAAACAATTTACGGCGAACCATCAACGCTTGCACAATTCTATTTTTTTTATTTTGAAAACGTATCGGCGAATTGTGCGCAATATCCCATTCCAAAAAAATTTACTATAAATCATATTAGATTACAATCGGATGTTCGTCGTTTATTGAAATTTTCACCAACCCATTGATTTTTATAGCTATACACACTCATAGTTATCGATTATTATTTTTTTTTTATTGTGTCGACGCGACGGTTCTAAATCTCGATTTTTAATCTAAAAAATTCGTGAAATTTCCAGAGAACGTTACGGGGAGTTTTATGTTTGTTAATGTTAATAGTTAACGTTAACTGTATTTGTAGTCATTTCATGATTTCACGAGAAATTTTTTAAATCAATTTTGAATGTGCTATGAGAATGAATATTAGAAATACGGAATATTTTAAAATGTTGACATTTTTATGCCAACATTTTGATCATATCTTAACACTTTGATGATCACATATTTCATGCTCTTTAAATTTGAATTTGATTTCACTGATTTACTCAGTGAACCACTTTTCCACTAGTTTTCAGTGGCTTTGACTATATCTGTGAATTTCCTGTCGGGCCAGTAACATTACTGACAAATCAACGAAATATGCTAACACCGCAGCGGAAATTCGAAGCTGCTAGCAAACTGCTGCTTTAACCTCCTGTAGCTCAATCGTCGGATTCAGGTCATTAAGGGGTGTTTTGCAGAAAATTAGCGCTAAAAGAAATAAAAAGTCTAGTTCGTCGCATTAAAGGTTTTTTAACCTTATTCGAATATTTTGCGGAATTAAGTTACTTTTATATGCCGTCCAAATGACCAGTGACATTTTGTTTTGAACTTTTCCTGATTAAAGCGGAGACAACTCGTTGAAATAGCAATAAATATTAATATCGGATTTCGATATGTAATGTAAAATGTAAATTTTTTTTTTTTTGTAAACCCTACTATTCATTACAATTTGTCTCATAGAGACATTAGGTAAATTGTTCGATCGAGTTGAGTGATTAAAGCACGTAGATGCACTTCCCATTGGAAGGCATCTGAGCAAGATTATATTGTAATTTGTTGTATCAGTAAGTCCTTAGGATGCTTCCTTTGTAGTCTTCTCGGCAGTTCCTCGGCATACAAGCCATTTGCCAGTGCGCTGGGATGACTCTCCAGTCTTAACTTGTATCGCTCAGATAGTCTTAACACTTCTTCTTTTACGGATATTACTTGTAGATCATTGCGTATGCCTTCGTTACGCGCATACCATGGTGCGTTTACTATTATTCTGAGTATGATAGATTGCATGGCTTCTAGTTTATTTATGTGAGTTTTGGCTGCTGTGCCCCATAGTTCGATTCCGTATGTCTAGATAGGTTTTATTATTGCTTTGTAAATTAAAAGTTTATTTTTTGCACTTAATTTAGAGTATCTGCTAGTGAGCCAGTACATATTCCTTCTTTTTATGCGAATGTGTTCAATTTTGCTTTTTATATGGTGTTTCCACGTTAATTTTGAATCCAGATGCATACCTAAGTATTTTACAATTTCAGTTTGTTTTATTTTATCATTAACTAGTGTTACCGACGGAACAGTGCTTTTCTTTAGGGTAAACGTTATATGGTTACATTTATCAGCATTTACTTTTATTCTCCATTCACTTAACCATTGTTCAAGTTTTAGAAGGTGTTGCTGAAGCATGTAAGATGCAATATTAGGGTCTTCGTGAACGGCTAGGATAGCTGTATTGTCTGCAAACGTAAATATTGCAGTTTCATCTGTAGTAGGTACGTCAGCAGTGTATAACGTGTAAAGTTGGGGCCCTAATGTGCTACCCTGTGGAACCCCTGCCTCAATTTGATACAAGTTGGAACAAGAATCTTGAATTTTTACGAAAAATGTTCTATTTTCAAGGTATAACTTCATGAGCTCGTAGTACGGAGTTGGGAAACTTTGTTTAATTTTGTATAACAGGCCGACGTGCCACACCTTATCAAATGCTTTTTCTATATCTAGGAAAAGTGTAGTGCAATTTCTTTTGCTCAAGGGCGAGAGTGATCTTGTTTATAAGCCTATGAATTTGTTCAATTGTGGCATATTTATTTCTAAATCCAAATTGATGCGGAGGGATTAAGTTTTTTTCCGTAATTATCTTTTTTAATCTAATTAAAATTATTTTTTCTAATGGTTTTGACAATATGGGAAGCAACGAAATCGGTCTGTACGGTGAAGGTAGATGGAGATTCTTATTAGGTTTAGGTATCATGATAATTTGAGCCCTTTTCCAGATGGTAGGAAAATACCTAATTCCTAGCACAGCATTGAAGATAATGGTAATCAATCTTACCGCTTTTGGTGGGAGTTCTTTTATAATTTTCCCGTTGATTAGATCAAACCCAGGAGTTTTCTTTTTGCGAATTTCTGCAATTAGTTTTTTCACTTCATTAAGAGTGGTTTTAGGGAGGCTTTGAAAGTGGTCATCCCCGGTAACAATGGGTGAAGCTGTACCCAAGTTGATTGCAGAAGCGTTCGTACTGTTCGGTTTAAATGTGTCCTGTAGATGATCAGCAAAAGTGGAGGCCTTTTCAAGGTTATTTTTTGCCCAACTGCCATCGGCTTTTCTTATAGGAGGAGAAGAAATGATTGGTCTCTTTAACCTTTTAGTAGCTTTCCATAATGCATATCCTGTATCTTCGTTAGGAGAGAGATTGGAGATGTAGGCGTGGAACTCTTCATTGCAATGGTTTTGAATTAATGACTTTACCTCTTTGGTGATTAAATTTAATTTCTTTTTGTTTAGTGAAGTTTTTTGTTTCTGCCAGATGTATTTCAACTTCCTTTTCAATTGTATTTTTTATATTATATACTGAGGATAAGAATAAAATTTCCTTACAGTTTTTATTTGTTGCGTGGCTGATCGACATGCATTCTAAATTAGGTTTGTAAGATTAACTACTGCTGATTCAATTTGTTCGGGGGTCTTCAGAGGTATGTTGCAGTTTATTTTTTCTTCCAAGATTTCTTTAAATTGTTGCCAGTTTGTGTTAATATTGTATAGATAGGGTGTTAATTCAGTAGATGTAGCCTTATGCAGGTAATCAAGTAAAATGAGAGAATGATCAGAGGTAAGATCTAGGCAGGTTTGCACTTTGAAATGTGATCTGTTCAATCCTTTGATAATTGCGAAGTCAAGTAAGTCTGGTGTTTTATCATAGGCCGAGGGCCAATATATGGGTTCGCCCGTTGATAACGTATCTAAGGATAACTTTTGTATTATTTGTTCTAATAGTTTACCTCGCGGTGAAATTGTTTTTGATCCCCATAAAATATGTTTAGCATTATAATCTCCGCCAACTATATACTTATTTTCCATATCCTGAAAAAAGTTAGTGTACTGTTCAACTGTTATTTTATGTTTTGGAGGGCAGTAAACAGCAGCTAATGTTATGTTTCCATGAGTAAGGTTAACAGTAACAGCAGCAGCTTGTATATGTGTTTCAGTGACAATGTTATGTAGAGAGTGTGTAATATCTTGTTTAATTATTATTGCTGCCCCACCGTGGGCGTTGCCGGATGGGTGTTTGGAATCATAGATATTATAATGGGGCATTTTAATATAATTTTTTACTGTGAGGTGAGTTTCTGCAATGAGCATTACGTCAATTTTATTTAGGTTTAGGAATACTTTTAACTCTTGTATTCTTTGTTGTAGCCCGTTAGCGTTCCAAATTGTTATTTTCATTTTATATTATTGTTATTAAGCACGCGTGTAAGAAGCTCTATCATTGTATTAATTTGTTGTGATTATTGACTTAGAAGTTTGGTTTGTTCGAGAAGCATGGTCGTTATAAGCTCGGTATTTCTAGATGATTGTAGTAATAAAAGTCTAATATCTGATATGTCGAACCCTGATTCCTGAGTTTGTGTACTGGGAATTACGTCTTTTTGAATTTCTTGGGTTCGTGTTGCTTGCGCGTAGGTCTTTGTACATGTGCTATAAGGCAGTATAGTCAGTGACGGTTTGAATGAGAGGTTTTGAATTTTCAGTGGCAGTTCTAATTCTGAGTTTGGGGTGTAATTTTTGTTGCAACTGTTTCCTTACTATACATCCTTTATAATTAGCAGGATGATTTCCTTGGCAATTAGAGCATTTAACATTGTCTATTTTCCCTGCGAATGGATAGTCTGTAGTAAGGTGTTTACCCGCACATTTGACGCATGCTGGTATTCTGTAACAGTAATTTCTAGTATGACCATAAGCTTGGCAGTGTCAGCATTGAGGTATATCTCTTTTTGTGCTGGGAGGTTCAAAAGATACTATGGTGTTAAGTAATCTATCGATTTTGTAAATTTCTTTGTTATTATTTTTGGGTTCGAGTTCAATGAAGAAAAGTGGTATCGGTTTCTTTGTGTCGTGTTTTACTATGTTATTTATTTGTCTTACCTGGTGGTTGAGTTGTTTTAATTCGGTAATGATTGAGTCCATGTTTGTTTTAGAATGCATACCTCTTAATACTACTTTGTAGCTTCTGTCGTTCGTTAACTGATATGTGCGAAAATTCGCATTCTTCTCTTTCAAAGCTTTAACAACTTTACTATAGGTTTCAGTAGTGTTAGCTTGCACCTTGACGTAATTATCTTTTTGTTGCTTTAATGTAAAATTTTTGTCAGCTATATTTTTTAGAAGTTCCATAAGGGGTTCTATTATTAGGGTCTCAATATACAGGGTGTTACCTGTAACGCTACTCACGATTTTTCTTCCACTTGCAGCCACCTTACGAAAAAAAGTTTAGAATAAAATTTGCAGGGTATGAAGTGCACAATAGATATTAGTAAAGCAAATTTTGAAAACAGTTTGTTCTTTTGGCAAAGTCAAGGTCACCTTGGGTTTTTTAAATAGGAATATACATTTTTTTTTTATTCATAGCTTTAGGGGACATTGAGACGAATTCAAAACATATATTACATTATATTTTTATTAACATATTACTCGATTTACAGAAGTGGAAAAATGTAAAGTTCTTAGCTAGTGTATTCTATTTTTCAAGTCAGTTATATTGTTAAATTGTCTTTATACCTACCTTGTACTGAAACATTTAAATAAATGTCCCAACCTTCCAAATTACAATTAATATCATCTTCGATACGGAAAACTTAAACCGTAATGGACAATACTTTTCACGTTTCTTACTCTTCGGACCTGCCATTTTGACCATACACCCCGCCTATCTGTTTCGGCAGGCAGAGTCAAACCAGCGGCACTTACCGTAACAATAAGATCGTTTTTATGACTTACTCGTCAAACCGAGATGTCACTGCTGAAAATCAGTAAATTTCTAAGCGTTATATCTCGAAACCTAATAAAAATCGGGTAAGTACATAAAACCTTGATGAATTCGTCTTGAAAAGCACTATCGCCTGATCGAGAAAAAAATTATAGTTCCATTTAAAAAAATGAAACTTCACCATCATATCTTTTACATTAATAACAATAAAAAAATTTTGCTTCTGCCAAAACATAGGGCCTCTTTTACCCTGCAATTTCCATATAAGCACTTTTTCGTGACATCAATAGTTCATGAGATATTAAGGTGTAACACTTTGGCGCGGACACCCTGTAGGTGGAGGTTTTGATTGGAGATTATTATTTCCTGGTGTACCATTTTCTGCAGGCTCGTCAATGGTTTCTTGTAGGATACTAAACTGATTTTGCACGAAAATGTAAAATAAATGTAAAGGACAGAGCTAAACTAAATTTACTGATAAATCACGTTTTTGCAAATTTCAGTGAAAGATTAAGTACTGCAGTTATGATTTGTTTGTTAAATTTGATGTTTTTTTAATTTCGAATTCCTACATATCTTTTCCTAACACCCAAATTTTGAAATTTGGAACCTGACAAATTTTGATATTTGCAAACGTAATAATTGAAAATTTCTGTATTTTTAATTTAGAAATTCTTAATTTCTGTATTTATATACTCTATAAATTTCGAAATTTCTCAATTCGTAAATCTGTAAATTTCAAACCGCATTTTAATTCTCTACATTTTAAAATGCATTACTGTCTCGTATAAACTTTTGAATTTGTAAATTTAATGATTAAAAGTCTCAAGAATTGAAATAAACATTCTTTCCATCCCATTTATTGCAGTCTCGTACATTCTACTGCTCCAAGCTGTTTAGCGGGCATTGTATCTGTCCATCACTAGTCTAAACTGGTCCTTCTCCAGAGATTAATACTATTTTAGCAGCAGTGAAATTTAAATCCAAGAGCCTGAAATGTGTTCGGCCACCAAAAGCTTAAATATAACCTTAAAAATGAACCCAAAATCAATTCTGTAATAAACATCATAGACCTACAATAATTAAATGATGTAAGTTAAAATATGTAGTAATTATTATCATAGAATCAATTCATTATAATTGAGCAATGTAAAATAATAATAATTAACATAGAATCAACTGATAATAATTGAATAAGCTCATAATAATTGAGCAATGTAAAATAGTAATAATTAACATAGAATCAACTCATAATAATTAAATACTGTAAATTAAACAAAAGTAATAATTAAACAGCGCAAGGTAAAAATAGCGATAATTAATATAGAATTAGCTCACAATAATCGAACAGTGTAAATTGAATAAAAATTACCTTTGTACTCATTCATTGCACGTTCTGCAGTTAAGCGTCGAAATGCAAGTAGCATTCTCTGAATGAAATTGTATGGAAAACCGACTATTGTCCAGTCAGTGAACTTATCTCCTTTCCCAGTTACCAGGAAATTACAGTTAATTTCGGAACAGCAGCAAGTTTGAAATACAAAGACTAAATCATCAGCATGTGGCAAAGCGTAGCAGGATGAGAATCCAAGGTCCATAGCCATTGGCTAACAGGAGTATAAACTACTTGCAAATAATACATCACGTTTCTGTAGTTACGGTCATGAAGTTCAACGGAAGGAGCAGAATTCTCTATCGCTTTCCTGAAACGTGCTCCAATGAAATCACGCCGAATCAATTCTATTTGTAGTTATAACTAGAAGTCAACCATTCGATTCCAAGATTCGTCAGGAGTTCCCTGCTGTCGCATTATATAATCATGCTGCTCTTTGTTCGACGAACTATAACGGTTTCAGTTGGACGGGAGATAACGATAATCAATTTCCAAAGTGATCAGCAAGAGAATTCAAAGGAGCACTAAAATAGTTTTACGTCATCGTTCGGGAAAGGTACTATTGATTTACGGTGTATTTCAACCAATTTCGTATAAAATCAGGCTATTACTGGTATAATGATATTTCTGTAATTTACAAAACTTTTTAACGCTATATTGAATGATCAGTTAAATCAGTTTCCAAAGAAGAAAACATCTGAATTATGAATCACAAAATTTTAAATAACATTCATTTTACTTGCCTTTCGATGATTATGAATTGCTTTTTAAGTTCTACAATCATCTTTTGTGTACTCTATTATATAAATTCATTTTACAGTAACAGTTATCTACTTCAGAGTAAAATTAACAGATTGGTCAAATAATCAGTTTGTAGGTTTTTTATTTTAATTTACAAAATTTGTTATTAATATTGCACATAAATTGAGTGAAAGGGAAACCGTTTTTATATGTATAGTATATAGTCTAACAAGCATTATATGTGTTCCATATTTACTTTTAAATACATGTATTACCTTTACAAACAAAAATATTTTTGTAACAAAATATACCTTATATTATAATATTATAACAAACTGTATAATACGTTGCATTGCAACATTATAAGAAAACTAAAACACATTGTATTACAGAATTATAACAAAATACATATCATTCTGTACCATCATCAAATGTATAATACATTGCAAGATTACAACCACAAAGTCTGTTCAATTTCATCGACTAAACTAAACCTACTAAAATACACAATTAAATTCAAAATAAAATAAGAAAATTAATAATGGAAATTTCAGAAAAACAGTAATGTATGCATTCATTATTTACTCCGATGAAAATCGCCTTCTACCTGAAACATATCTTAACAAAATTGATTGCTTTGGTTCTAATGTTAATCTAAAATATGAAAGTTTCTGTTTGAGTATAATAATTCAAGCAACCACTGTAATTCTCGTGCAAGATCACGGTATCGTGCGAAACACCCTGTGCATCTTTTACATGGGGTTCTGTAGAAAAATTTTAATAGAAATTTTTTTGCGATGTCGCCGTTTAATCTCGCGCTAGCTCAGCCGTCGTTCTCGGGAACATTCATCACATCCGGGCTGGAGGATGATGTACACCATTATTAAATACGGACGGTTCAGGTGATGGAGTTTTTTCGGTGGTCCAGCAACGTCGTTCGGTTGGATTGCCTGACGTCATTAGCCGTTTTTCGCTTCTCGCCTCCGGAAACTCATTTCGCCTCTTGCCCTCGGACCGTTGATTTTCACGTTTACGAACGGGCTGGCTATCTCTTCCGATGGAAATCCATGATGCATTGGGCGTTTCTGGCCAAAAATGGCCAAGTACAAAACGAACGGGAACGAGATCGATTCGGAGATCGATTTCGTTACATCACGTCTATCCCTCGTTCGAGCCACCACCGGTAGATAGATATTCACAGTTGCCGGTGAAATCGCATTGCGAACGTACCATATAAACGGCGAAAAGCGCAAATAAATTCTGGCGAACGGTAAGGACTCTATTTCGAAGAGCGTTTAGATAGCAGGTAAATTTAGGATACAATAATCTGGCTAGCGAGATTTAAACGTTGCCGATATACCGACTGTGTATATTTATACTTATTTATTTGAAGATAACTTAGTTCCGGTGGAACTAGTATCTGAATTTCTCTGATATTTACTGCAAGATTTGTATTCGTATGTATATCAAATATGGAAGTTCAGAAAATTAACTTGTACGATTACATTCATATATTACATTTCTGTATAAATTTATGTGTAAATATAATATATGAATTTAATCGTGATTTAATATACGATCTATTTCATATATTACTTTTATGTGCGACTGAAATGGATCGTATTTGAAGTTTTATAAAAGCCTGAATAAATGACAAAAATATGCAATAAGAACGAGATTTCTTATAAATCTTGAGATTTTATAAGGAAATTTTTGAATTTATACAAAAATTATTATTATACTTCCTCATTTATTTTAGATTAGAGTTTGAAATAATTTTTGCTCATTTTGAAGGCATTGAAACATACAATCATAAAAATTAGAAATTATTAACTTTTTCTATTCATAATTTATTATGCATCTAATTATAATCTAGAAATTGAAAATTTACAAACTTACAAAATTTATAAAACTACAAATTTTGAGAATGTACAAATATATATGTATATTCAAAAAATTGACAGGTTAGCAATTTAACAATTTTAAAATTTGTTAATTTAGAAATTGAAAAATTTTTTAGTTTACGATTTATGTACTATTAAAATTTATATAATTTACACACTCGTCATTTATTTTAGAAGTAAATTTGTCATATATTGAGAATATATGTAAATGTATTGAAGAAGTAAAGTCACAGATATTTCATATATTGTAATTTTTCAATATCTGAAGTATCAGTAAATACATTGTTAAACTAACTGAAGTTTCGCACATTTTTAGAGAGAAATCTCTCGAGTATTATAATAATGTCACCTACCGTTACACTTCGAAAAACGCGAGATAGTCTTAAAGGAAAAAACCGGTTATACCGTAGGTTAGATTGAGTTATTCAAGCTCGTTGGCATACCTAATCGTTTTCACGAGGTGTTGCTACTGCAAACGTAGCTGCTACTGCAAAGCATACACACGTGCATTCGCATGCACCCACACGACAACCTGATAAACCTCGTTGCGAATTCGTATCATAGACGCGAGTACACATGGGAAGCTGAAGGGTAGATGTTAATAAACCAGGTGGATACCAGTTACTCAATTCCCATCGTATTACCTTCTCCAAAGTTACTTAATTAGCTGTTGAATAACTGACATCAGTATTAGTAGTTGCAGTTAATAGTCTGAGACAATCATGCGTAACATGGAACACCCAATTTTTAAATTCCGTTAAAATATAATATAATGTATTTCATTACTCTGTTTAATTAAAATGTAACATAACATATTGTATTTTTCTACAACTTTTTTTAGCACTCTGAAAATCTAAAAGTCTGGAAATATAGAAATGTAAGAATCAAAAATTTCAGAAATCTAGAAAGTTAGAAATTTGCAAATTTATAAGATGTGGTATAGCCGTCTGAAATACATAAAAACCCCACTGAAGAAATTTAAATTTGAAATGCATCATTCTTTATTTAAAGAAAACACCTTGTAAGGGGTTTGAACCCTCCATCCAAATAAAAGATTTATATGAAATAAGCATCGAAATTCCAGTTTCTGACCCATTTTCGTTATTTGAATTGTTATACAAAAGCTCTCAAAAATGTCATAGTCGATTGTTTTTTGTCGCAAACCCTAATTGTGAAAAATTAAAACTGCTACAATAATGCGATTACTTATTGAAAACATACATGTACTAATTTTATATTATATTGGTACAACTATTACTTCCGAAATTTTTCCTTGTTAGTATAATTTCGATAAAGGGCTTAAAAACTATTTCTGCTGCGTCCAACTTACCTTTGCAAAACTAGAGTCTTAATTTCCACAATTATAAAATAAACCATACATAAAATGTATGTAGATGAAGTTTCACGAAATGAGTTCATATCTGCAATCAAAGTATTAAGAAAACTGTATTAAATTCCTAACTAAATTCACAACATTCACACTTATTCCTACAAAGTTACTTCCACCAACAAGAGGCATGCGAACGTCAATTTCAAATTAATCCCTTGCGATGTCGCTAAACTCGCGACGCACTCGCAGTTCATGCATAGTAAACTTTACTCATATCTCCAACCTTAAATTTTCACTTTAAATCAAATGCAATTTCCACAGTCAAGTATCACTGAGTAGAAAAGTGTCACAGCACTTAACTTTCGTTATCTTAACGTCGTAATGGTAAGAAGTTACGATGGCGCGGAATTGTAGAGTAGTGTTATCGATTGAATAACCCTGCCTGAAGTTTTGCAGCCCTAATTTAGAGGCCACACACTGAAACTTGACAGGTATCCATATTAGCCAATGAAACAGTCACCTCTCTTCTCTGTCACGTAGCACTTGATAAATGCTTTTGAGATAACAAGGAGTTTAATCAGGAGAGGACAATAGGGGAGACCTATCTTGCGTGGAAGCGAATTTTGCTGCCGTTTCGTGCCATAATACGATATTCATGAGCCGATTATGACAGCACGTAGCCGTATAAGTAGGGTACGATGATGAGTTATTAACTTCCATAATCTAGCAGAAGACCGTACGGTGATAGAGGATAGCGCAACGCATTGTCAGTGGTGAGCACGTCAATTATGGATCAGCATCCGCAATTTGCTCACGGAAGATTCCAGGATTCGATTATAATTTGCTTGATTGTTACTAAGGATTCTGAACAGGCTTCGAGGAATAATAGGGCACCGTTCCGATAGGAAATTTGAAATGGATAGGCTGCACTTCCGATAAACCGTTTCTTTCCCCAGAAATAACAATTTCTTAAGTCTCTCACAAGAATCTCACCAAAGTGTGCATCATCGATTTTGATGATACCTAGCAGTTTTGTAGTTTTCATTTACTAGACATAAATTTTTTACAGCTGCTAATACTCACTTTGAAGAGTTGAAGTTAGACTTCTAATTTAGGGGTGCAGAATTTTATTGGATATTTCGGAAACTATTATGAAAACCGTCCATGAAATGTATGTTTTCGAGTGTTGAATTTGATAGTAAAAAATGTACAGAAGGATTTGTTTACAAAATATGTTAAAAACTAATATATTCGTTTTTTAATTTTTCTCATTGGATATTAATTCCTTTTTCAATTGTATAAACTACAGGTGCATATATAGGTAAACTTTGATTTTCTCACAATAGAAAAAGTTTTTATATTTGTCACCTTCTTACATTTCGTAAACAGTATCAGATAGTAAATAATACTACAAATATGGTTTATACTATAACACTATAATACTATGGTTTCGCAGAATTTGGTTAATTATATTATAATGTGCTTTGCTAATTGATACCAAAAAGTTTGGAGCTAACATAAAAATTAATATGTATTATAACGAAATATTATGAAAATATTTAATAAGATTTGTTTAAAATGAAGAATTCATTATTACTACCTGATAAAATGTTTAGCTGCTCCCATGCGAGAGTCAATATTTCATATTAAAAATATTTTAAATCAATGATAGTGATTCTGAAATAGTGTGGTTTTCATTTGATATGTGAGACAACTAGCAGTACTAGATTACTATATGATGAGCTCTAAAAATTCAAAGAGATATGGATACTTTCATTTACTTTTCGATTTGATTGATGTAGGTGACGGCTGCAACCAATTGTTCTCTCTTGCAGAAAATATGTGTAAAGCGAGAAATATGATCTCGTTCTGAGCAGTTACAGCTGTGTCTTTTTTAATATCTTTCTAGGGATCTTCTGGTGTTCGAACTATAGGGACGTGAATAATTTATGTAATGTACAGTTTGTTGAATAAATTTGTTCTTAGCGTTAACGTGTTAAAATGTGCAATATTATTTTTCCGTTTATTATTGTATCTTTCGTTAAAAGAGTGTGAGAATTTTACTTTTTATTTTAGGTGTAACTACGTTAAATTTAAACCACTCGTTTCCTTTTTCAGTTGAATTATAACGTATGTTAATAAATATATTCTATTTATTAAGTTCATCGTGTAAAATGATTTTTTAAAATATTAATTATAAAATCTGCACAGGTTATGAAATCTCGCAAAGCAAGCTTAAAATGCAATTTTATGGCAGCTTTTCCTGTTGGAACAGTTTCAAAGCAATTTCATTTCTCGTCTCATGTTTTTAATAACTACTTGTAAAATAATATTAAGATAAACGAATATACGTCCGAAGTTTCCTCGAAAAGAAGACTCTGAAATTAAAATGAATAAACACAGTTATTCTGGTATTACTGGTATTAAGCTTTACATGAAAGTATTCGATAAAATTATCATTGACAAGATAAAAATATTCTTTCTGGCTAAAATAAACGAACAGATCTGAATTATGAATAATAGTATGACTGAATACAATATTATTATGCGATATTGATCTTTATAATCACTCTTGTAAGTATAATACCCAGAATAATTCAACTGTAATTCTGCATAATTTTGTACGTTCATTATCCTCTGATTTTACTCGTATTTTAATACATTGTTTAACCTTATTTTTGATTCAAATGAATTCTTGATTTGGGATATTGTAGAACACAAGTCAATGTCTTATACCAAAAATAGTTGACTTTTTTACATATGTATGCTACCCACTTTTGCATGTACAAAAATGTATGTAAACATTTTACATATGTTTACAAACATTGGATTTTACGTGCTAACCAAACTACAAGATCTGTAACTTCAGACAGTATATGAAATATCTACTAAAAATCAAATACCTTAATTCTATTTAGACTATCTTTTTCAATCATTCTTCAAACTTTTGTTTGTCATTACGAATCACTGCAACCAGAAACAAGAAATCACGTTTGTTTTATCCCCGAACGAGTACACCATAAAAAAGTTAAACAAGCTACATAACAATGTCACGTAACCGCTGCAGGCTTGAAAACCTTATTGTTGTAACGAACGCGATAAAATAAAATGATGGCATTAAATCCTACATTTACCGCGAAACGATACTCCAAGAGTTGAGCTTTAGGTCGGAACGTTTTAAGGGCACATTCGTAACTTTCATGTCCCCGATGTTACATCGACGAAACGAGCCTCGCAAATTCAGTTACTCGTCTTCTCGACACGGTCACGAATCCACGTACAGATGTGAGAGCGTAAAAAGGGCCTTAACCCCAACCTGGGGTCAATGTAGACGTACAGAACGTTAGATGGGTCATTTCGGGAACGAGGATCGACACGAGTCGTACGTGTCTAGGACTGCTGACGTTTGGCTTTAGCCGAGTATGATTGAAAATAAGGAGGCTTTGGAATGGAATTTCAAGCTTGAAGTGTAAGACGAATATGCTATGTATTCTACCATTTTGGATATAACACGTTATCAGCTTCTTTGCGCTATTGGTCACGTAAATGCATATTTTTTCCTGAATTTTCAACTTATTTTTTTATGTAGAATCACACCCTTTTTGGTTGTACCACCAGTTACACCCAGTATATTCGCTACGCTATTTCGTGGAATTTGTTGCCAAAAAGATTATATTGGGATTTGCATAAACGTGCACTCTTTTATTTGAAGTTACATTTGGAAATTCTGAATTGTGAACTTTATTCTTTATATTACATTTTCTTTATTGTTCAAAAATAAATAAAAATGAAGTTAATTTTCTTTGTTATAACTGAAATTAGAAGTTCGTCCCTGAAGAGGTTAACTGAGTTTTTAGCTTAACATTATGGCTTGTTGTAATAGCATGTTCTAAAAATTTAACGATTTAATGCTGGTGTATTTCAAGCTATTATTAGACTCTTTTACCAAAAAAGAACTTAGTATAATGATACTGTATATTTCTTTAAATATGTTAGTAGAAAAACAATAGTTGCATTGAATGTTGAAATTTTTTCAAGAGTGGATCAAATTTTTCAAGTGTGGGTTTCATCGTATTCTCACTTCATGTTTGCTTTTCGCATAGGAACAATCTTCCTTTTCTGTCAATTAAAATAATATAATAAAGTATATTTAAAATTAAATTAAAGATTTATTTAATTTGAACCATTTCCGATATTTAATTTATGTGAATGTAAGGCGTGGTTTAATATTTAGCAACTTTATTCCGCAATTATTACGTTATAATACGCTAAATGGGCAATAGCGAAGGATTAAAAGTTTAACATGTGCTACAGAATAGTACTTATGCGTTAAATATTGTTTCAACTTACATTCCCCATGTCGATATTAAGAAGCATTAACTCTAGGCCTCAAATATCTCAGAGAAGAACCGACACATTACACAGTACGCACTTGTGGTATTAATAGAAGCCCTTCAACCTGGTCATATTTCACGAGCTTATTAAGGTGAAGCATGACGATTATACTGTGATTTATCTCGAGAGATATACAATATTTATGAGATTCACCAGCAACTATATTTCTTTCTATAAATCGAAATATAATATACTGCCAAAATGGAAAAATTACTATTCAAATTTTCAATGTGTGTATCAAATTCAAAAGAAAATGTATAAATAATTGTGATTAGGAGAAATGTATTTTACTTCTCTATTTGTTAGTTTTTACCGTTAGAAATTACAGTTATTAATTTTATTCATTATAATTAGTTATTTTTTTAAATTATTTGGTATAAGAGGCGCTTTATCAACTTTTATGATCTTTCAATATGTCAGTATTAACAGATGAAATTAAAATATTAATTCATTCAGTTTCGAAATTCAAAATTTCAAAATTTCTGTACTTTTAATTGTTCGAATTGCTAAATTTCCAAATTTCTACACTTTCAAATGTCTAAATTTTCAAACTCATAGTTTCCACTTTCTAGACTTAAAACAAATTTTAAGAAATTTTTTAAAATTAATCTTAAATCTTCAATTCAATTTTTTGAAATTAAGTTTAAGTTTTTAATTAAATCTTTAAAAATTAAACTTGTACCTTCAATTAAATTTTTTTAAATTTATCTTAATTTTTTTATTTAATTTTTAAAAATTATACTCGAATCCTCGATTAAAAAACGAAATTGCAATTTAATTATTAACTGAGGTACATTTCGTTAAAAATTTACCTTTAATTGTCAATTTGTTTTCAATTAAATTAAAACGTAATTAATTATTTGAAAACCTGATTTAATATGGCTGTATCGTCGAAATCTGTCCAACATGGAGAAATTTCGTGTTTCAAGGAATAGATGAATTCGATTGAGGAAGAGAGTAAATAAAAATTGTTCAGTCGTAATTGAGCCTTAAAAATCATGGTCGTTTATTGGCTCTAGTGATTCGAATTAGGGGAAAAAGCCTTGCGGCATAAAAAACCCCTTACAAAATTATGTATTCGTTAATGATTTTACGGTGAAAATGTGTACGAGTATGTATACGTTGTGTTGATGGCGTATTGAATGTGAATCGTTTTGAGGAGAACAAGGTCTCGCTCAATGTCGTTCGATTTGAGGAGAACAGAGTCTCGCTCAGCGTTGTTCGTTTTGAGTGATAATTCACGTTGCGTGAGATTATTCACGATGATCGAGTTGAGAATGTAGGACTCATTCGGATCATGTTGATGTGTACGTTTAACCACCCTACCGTGGCCCATTCGAGGAGTGCAGGGTCTCACTCGAATGGCGTCGTGAATGATTTCCGAACCACCCTGCATTGGCTATGCTACGTCGCGTTACGCGGAAACTTCTAAGTCACGATTGACTTCTTCGACTCTCGATCCGAACCGTGTAAGCTTCAACGTTCGACTGTGTCTTTCGTTGTACGAAAGATCGCCTAAATACCCTCGCGTTTCCGAAGGTAACGGTTAGGAAGAACTCTATGCTTTGTTTGCCCAAAACTGTTTTTAAAACGAAAAACTCAGCTGTTAGCTGATTTATGGTATGTACATGTCTACGGAAAGATTCGTTCGGACCGGATCTGATAGACAATAGGGTACTCGGTGACCCGTACTCCGAAGTAAAAACTATTGACGGTGGCCTACGCGCCGACCGCTTGGGCCCTGCAATAAATTGCTTAGCCGCGGCATAGGTTTCGGTTCGCGGCCGAACAATGGCAATGTCTAATACAGTACCACAAAGAAGCTTTGTCCGTTTGTTTAAGTAATTCACAAGTTCCAGTAACAGAATAAAATAAAGAAGACCTTTAAGTATGCAGACAATATTTCATCGCTGCAGAAATACACATATGTAAGAAGCTCATATCCTGCGTTTCAAGATTTTAAAGTTATTTGCCCATGTCTCAAGAGGTAATACACGAAGAAAAATCTGTCGACGTCATGGAATCAAAACATTTACTTGCCATAAGATAGAAACATTTTCCTCGGTTTTTCGTTGTCCTGGCGACTCCTCTTATCCCACCGAATGCGTAGACACGATTCCTGTTAGATTCAATATCTCTCCATCTGGTTACCTGCCATTGCACAATTCCATTTCCAGGTAGGTAAGGGAACAGTGGGCCCACAGTATTGTCCATGAAGAAAATCTCACAACAGATGGGACATTTAATAAACGTACATGTGGACATGTGTGTATCCGAAAAGTACAAGATTTCAGTTACTACTCTAAAGTAATTGATTTCCGTACTTCATTTGTCAAATAGCACTGATATTTTTAATGTTCTAAACGAAAATGGGTTTTTCGTTTTAAAAGAATATATTTTCACTTACAAAATTCATTTGCTTTGTAAATAAAATATAAAACCTATACGTACGAGTAAAATTTATTTTTATCGTTACAGTTTACAAATTTTTCATAAATACATGTCGCACATTACATTCTACTAGCTAAGTAATAATTAAATAATTAATTTAGAAGTTTGAAGATGTAAAAATGCTGAAACTATAACTTTTAAAATGAAAAAGTTGAAGAATTATGTCCAAATAATTTCCGAAAGAAAGTACTAAAAAATTTTATTTAAATCAGTGTCACATTGTTCATCTTTTGTGATTGGTATCGTAGTTTAAATTATATTCAAAATATTCTTCTATCAGTAAAACTGTTATAAATTTATTATAACGTGATAACATGAAATAATATAATGTTAAAAGCTCTTTTGAACTTTGGCGAATCTTCCGTAGCATGAAACGTATGAACGTGGAGTGTCAGTAACGAGAGAACGTAATTGCGATCGTTTCATTTTAAACTTCTGCATGAAAAAAATTAATTTTGCTAAAAGGCGCACGCATGTCGCAGGGAAAGCCGTGCAATCTGATAAAATGGAAAACTCGCGACAAGAGCGGAAGCAAAATGAAACGAAGCTGCAACGTCACCATGTCGCATTCTATTCTTTCCTTTTTATTTTTAAAAACTGTCGAATGACTGTACGCAGCGATAGACAAGGACTAATTTAAATTTTACAAACAATTAAAATTTATTGCGTAATAATTGTATGCCCAGTTGCTGTAACTAAATCATACATATTAAGAAGTAAGGTTATATTACATCAAATATCTAATTTTCAAAATAGACAAATTTATTGTTTAAAAAACAGCACTTGTACGAAACGTATTAATACACTCAACATGTAACGTAACAGTTTAAAATGGTATTTTTTTCAGATTGCTTTCTTTTCACCCTTTTTTATACTCGTTTTCAATTTATCAAGCATATTGTTCAGGTGTGATGTCTTTCGACGTGACAAACAGTGAAATCGCTCGTAAGAAGAAAATTTTTTGTACTGTCAAAAATAGGAACTATTATTGTTATAATGAAAACGAGAAGAATCATTAATATCAATGACTTTTTTATCTAAAGCGTTTCTGGTTACAAATAATTATAATAAAAAAAAATCTATCTAGATAAGCATTATTTATGAGAGTAATTTACATAACACTTTGTAATAGTTATCAATTATGAAAATTAAATACTTTTCATTGGTCACCATATTTTACAATTATACCAAACAACTTATTGTTCTCATGTTTTTTAGTTAATTCGAACAAATTATTATTAATTAGAATCATATTTTGTTATAAAATTGATAAGTTTACAGATACATAGTTGTTTAATAGTTGATCTTATTAAAATCTGCAATTATCTTTGCTTTCAAATACTTTAATTAAAGAACAATTTTTGAAATAGTAAATAATCAATGTCTTTAACTTTTAACCAACAGATTTTAATTTATTATAAATATTGTACATACTGTATACAAATTATGACCTAACTTTCAATGCAGAACCTTGCAACAAGGACCTATCAAAACAGTCTACATTCCTTTGATTCAAATAGTAGAATAAACAATGGTTAATCCTGCATGCTTTCGAAAATTAAGGGAAAATTGCAAATCCCTCACGTACCTTCATGCAATCAACTTAGCAGAACTTACATATCTCTTCGCTATTTCCACTCGCTTCCTTCCTGGTAGTTACATTCTCCTAATTCACACTGTTTACTTTTCTTCTTTCGCGTTGTGGCCTGCGGCTACAGAAAATAGCCGGTAAAGGCAGCCTGATAAAACGAAAGTAATCACTAAGGTTCCGTAGAATGGGATGAATAGAAACAAAACTTTGGTTGAAAGCAAATAATTCATTAGAGATTGTTCGACGGATATCCTCACACTCTTAAAATATTTTAAGATCAATGGAAAAGATGTGATTTAATAATTAACTGGTCATCTCGATATTTAATATAGGTAAATACTTCATTGTTAGAATTAATTTATTCAGAGATAATACTGAAGCGATTGTTTAATATACTATAAATGGTCATGCAAATATACATTTTCTGTAGATGATTTAAATTACGTAGGTGTTTTAATTGGCATATTTTTACATTTATCTTTTTAACAGTTACCTCTGTTAAAGCTAAATCGAACGTTGCGACCGAAACTGCAAATGAAAACGAAAATATTCAATTCATTTAAAAAAAAAATCACCTAAATAATAATAATAATAATAAGTTAATTATTTGAAACCATAAATTTTAGTGTGTAGAAGTCACGAAATTTTATCAAAATATATATTCTTCTTTTATCTTCAACTTATTTATATTTATTTTATTTTCAATTGAAAACTAAAAACGCATTATAAACCAGTTATACATTGTATTAGTGTTAAATGACTTTTTCATATCTACTTTGTCAGTTACATACTTCCAACGAAAGAGAAATATGACGCGATTAGAAACAGGGACTTCAGTAGACCCTGAAACAGGTTTCACGCATCGAAGACTCTTTCCTCCATACGATAGGTGCAAATTCGCCCTTATCCACCCAAGTCCTTTATGCAGATGCACAAACATGCCTGCTGCTTACCTCTGTTCCCGTTTCACTCGTGAAAGCTCTCATTCTAATCTTTTGCCCTCTTCTTCCCCGTACACTCTCATTCTAAAGCTCCCTTTCTAAACTCCCTTTCACAATACACCATTCGTTTCCACAAAGATTTACCCTCGCGTACATTCCCGCTCAGAAATACGTCCTGTGCTTCCACTTAGGGTCTCTAACGTACGAACGCATTTTTCGAATCCTTGCTCCTAAGCGTCCACCCTAGCGAGATTTCCCTCGTTTTTCCAGTATCAACAACTATACCGGTACACGTGTGCAGGGAAACGTGCACACGAAACTCGCTAAATAGGCCAAGAACCGTGTACAGGTCAGAGCTGAAGGTGCCTTGACACCCTGATGCAAGTTCGACAAAGAGGGTCGTGCCCGCAGTAGAAGCTGCCGCACTTAGACCGAGGTTAATAAACACTGAGGGGTTGCAGGCCGATGCCACCTCTACGTGGAAGGAATGCTGAAGCATCGTTAGCTCCAGCTCGGAGCTATTCAACGCCGCGAAATAGTTTACACCAAGTTCTCACCGACCGGTCGAGCTGGCTGCTGACACGTATTTAAGTGTCATGATACCGGGATGACAACGACGGACGAATACTTTTGAGCAAAGAATAGAGTTAAGGGAGTAGACTACGCTGTTTTGCGATAAAGTAGTGTTACATCTTGGAATATTACAGTGAGAATTAGACCCCAGTACAAGTTTTTGGCGATACAACAGTTTAACGGTTTTTTGTTTTTTCAGACATTTGTAGTTTCAAATAAATTATGTTCTTTATCCGTAACAGTATTAAGGGGAAACGCCACTCTAGAAGTCAGAAAAAAAGATGATTTTCGGGAATTTTTAAAGTAATAATCGTACAAGTTATGAGGTCAGAATAAAAAAGGCCTTATTATATATGTTTTGAAGATGGTTTGTAAATTTTTAGAAACAATTTGGATTAAAAATGGCGGCTGTAGGTGCTGGCAAGCAACAACACCATTTTTTGAAAGGGCTATACGGGCGGACTGTTTCTTCATTAACGCATGGTCCTAGGACAAAAAATCAAAAAGTTTCTCATAATATATACCAAAATCTATGGAACATCATACGGAAATTAAAAAATATTAATAATTGTTAATTTGGTGTAGATATGAACAAAAAGTTTCGAAAAACGGCAGAAAATTCAGCATTGAATTGTTAATAAAAAGTTAAGTAGTTAATTAATCAAAAAATCCGTATGATGTTCACTGCGTTATATTATTTTGCACCTCTCCACGAAATTTCAAGTCGATTAGTTAAAAACTTTGCGAGTTATTTGTCCGCCCAGTTCAAATAAAGTGATTTCGAGAAAAACGCGTTTAAAGTTTTTATTGCCATTCAGCATAATAAATTTGTTATATAACTTTAATCAGCGATGCCTGCACCATATATTTGGCCTTCTATATTAACGTACTCCATGTTCTTTTCCTTATTGTTCTTTCCTTGGATCTAAGATTCAATCTCGACATTTTTAAAGCTTCATTCAAAGATCGTTCTGAAAACTCTATGCATCGGGCGTCGGCTTGTAGGCAAAAATTGTAAAAAAATTCGTGTTTCCGACCTGCCCCTCACTTAAAACTTTTTTCTCATATTCTACACATAATAAAGCATCATTTAAGCAAAAAAAAAAAAATCGATGTTTTCAAAATTCTAGAGTGGCGTTACCCCTTAAGACGCAAGGTCATTATATTCCAGCTAATGTTTTTGTATATGTCATTTTTGTTTATATCTTTACTATATAAAAAGGAGCTAGAAAAGAAATCATTATATTAAATATTATCTATAATATTACGGTAAAATAGGAGAGTGCCACAGTGTCAATACGCGAACTACCACTGCTTGTAATGTATAATAAAATAATTGCTTGCAGTTTTTTAGTTAAAGTTCTTTTGCTTAAATTTACTGAACAATAATGAACAAAGTGTTTCCATTATTTTGTCCAACCCCTGTTTCTGCAGCCTGTGTTAGAAAAAGTTACTCATGAGGTATTCATTGAAGCTGTTTCGGACTATGTTAAAAGCATACACCGAACTTTGTATGTATACCTACTTATCAGCATGTATGTGACATACCTTCCTGTAGTCACAGAATGTAACCATGTTTGTCCGAAACTTTAAACATACCGCCAACCACGTACAGTCGAAATGGTTCGAGATTAGAAGCGCATCATAATTGCGAATTGCCACATAGTTGAATTTGTATGAAGCACAGAAATTAGGCCGTTTATTCGTATATGTATACAAAGATCTAAATGCGCATAAGTTTGTGTATCGTATTTGTGTTTCGTGTGATTCGAACTCTAACTAGGTTTTCTAAAAAAATTGGGAATAATTGGACTAACGGATGCAATCATGGCCGATATTTTTGCATGTCAGTCTCGTCATAATATCTACTGCTAACGTTCCACTAGCTTCATTTATTCTTAGGTTCACTTAGTCTTTTTCTGTTATTAAATTATTTGTATTTGGTATCCTTTGATGTACTTGACTTAGTAAATACGGCATAAAGAACTTTCTCTTAATTTCTCTTAATTTGATGTATAAGCAATTTATTTAACTCTCGGTAAACTCTCGTTTTATAACTCGTGGAGTATTAAAAGTAAAGCTGGTTTCCCTAGGTAAAATATAGTATCTGAACAATAAATTTCTCATTTGATCAATTTTAGGGAGATTTAAGGGACTTGAAAGTTTGGAGATAAGATGACAATTTCAGAGCACAGGAATTTGGAGATCGAGAAATTGCAGAAATTTCAGAAATTTGAGATATTAAAAATTTGGAAATTTGAAAATTTAGAAATTTGTGAACTCGTGGAACTTGAGAATTTGGAATTCTGAAGAGTTGCGAATTTAGAAAGTTTTGAACCTTGAGAATTTAGAAATTTGTAAATTCAAAAATGGAAAACTTGATAATTTGATAATTATAGCTTTTGGAAAATTTGGAAAATTTAGAAAATGTGAAAAATTTGGAAATATAAAGTTTAGAAATTTGGGAAAATGGATATTTTAAAATTTGGAAATTTGAAAGTTTTGAACCTTGAGAATTTAGTAATTTGTGAATTCAAAAATTGAAAACCTGAAAATTTGATAATTATATAATAGAATTTGGGAATTTGGGAAAATAAATATTTCAAAATGGAGAAATTTGGAAGTTTGAAAATTTTGCCCCTTGGGAATTTAGAAATTCGAAAACTCAAAAATGAAAAATTAGAAAATTAAAAAATTTTAAAGTATGTGAATTAGAAAATTAAAAAATCTGGCAGTTAATTAACTTGAAAATTGAAAATCTTGTAATGTTGAAATAGCCAAATTTGGAAATAATTAGATTTCTCTATATCCAAAAAAATCCCATCTTAAAACTGACCGCAAATTTGATTGTGCAATTGGAAATAAAAATTCCCAGAACAAATCGAACATCGGGTTTGTCCATATAAATCCTTTGCACAGTCTATTCGAAGAAAGAAAAAGCGAGTACACGCTTAAGAGGCTTTAGCAGTTTTAGCGTTAAATACAGGTCGAGCCCCTGGATCCCAGAATATTAATATTTCCTCCCTTTTCGCACGCGGAAGTCCTGAGTGCGGTCTAATGAAAAAGCTCAGCCGCTGAAGATCTATGCAAAGTGCATTATGTTTACAAAGGTGCAGATGGCCGAGCAATCATTCAGCGATGAAAATCAACAAAACTGAGCCATTCAGATTAATATACGCGTTAGTACGTGCATAGGTCTGCGATTGAATCGACCGTTTCATCGTAAGCCGTTCATCGTATTTTATTTGTATTCTCTTGAAAAAGAGCTAGTTCAATAGTTCGTATAAAGCATAGCGTGAAATTCCAACGTGATTTATGAGATTTGAACACGAGGTTAGCTTCTGCGAGCAAACATGATATTAAAATTGTGATTTACGTTTTTATCATGAATCTAAATCCCAGTCAGAATGTTCATTACTATCGTTTCTGTGGTAGATCATTTGAAAGACATCCTTATTTCACGATGTGGGACAAATTCATTCACTTTTCTTCAGATTTAAATGATTTAAAAGATCGTTGATACATTAATAGTTCAATTTTTAGACAAAGTTGTTTTATAATTTGTTGTAATTTTAGAAGACGTGATGTCTGGATATAGGACCGCGAGATCGTGAATGATTATACAGAGTGTTTCACGTAACACTTTTCACGATTTTTCAAATACTTGTGATAATCTGACAAGAAAATATTTTAAAGAATAATTGATTGGTTTTCGATTGGCTATACAGGGTGTTCAGCGATTTACTAGCCAGCGTTTTTCTCGTAAATGACTGGTACTAGAAAAAAATGAAAGAGGAAAAAGTAATAGTGTTTTTTATAATCAACATAATGAAGTATGTATTTTTTTCGTGTTTATACTATTCTTTAAGATATGAAGGTAACCTGCAGTTTTTTTAATGGAATGGTATATATTTTTTTATATCATATGAAAGAGCGTATTGAAATCCATTCCGAGTCAAAAACAAACGAAATATTTCAAATATTTCGTATTACTATACTTACCGGTATTTTTTACTGATATGTTTACATTTCGTGTTCAATGTGGTTTCCATTAGATAGAAAGCACTTTTGATGGTTTTATGTTATGATTAGGTCATGATAATAGTGTTATGTTAAGGTATCATTTATATAAAAATGGGTAACTTTTTACTAACACATGCAGACTTTTCTATAAAAATGTCGGTTCTCCTAATTTTCTATGCAGGTCAATTTTCAAACACAGTAATAAATATTTCCGAGAATTTATTAATAAAAATTATATTTGACGTCCTCTTGACCACCGCGATATTTTTTAATCATATTAATTAACGATAATGTATTCCTGTCATTATAATTTTAATTCCTAATTTCAATAAATTAATAAATTTAAAAGTATTTATTAATTTTAATAAATTATCATGTAGATTCGGATATTTTATTTATGAAATTGATGGCTTTAGAAATGTATACAGATATATTTAGTATTTCATTAAAAGCTATAATTTTACTTGTTAACAAACACTTGATAATCCGATTCAAACTATCTTGCATTAATATAGCAAAAACTTTAGAATACTATATTTTTCACGTTTAATTCGCTAAATTGACCGAAGTAAAAAAATGTTTAAAATCAGGGGAGCCAAATCGCGGCTATATAACCGGAGAGATATACGGTCATATAATCTGGATGTCACTTGTTCGAATTTTATTATTATATAAAATGTAATGGACAATTTGAAAGTTTGCAGTCAGGCAAAGTTAATTCCAAAAATTCAGTGTTATTGACAAATTTACGATCACAAAAGTCGTGCATTTCGACTACAAAAATATAAAAAAATGAATTGTCCAACAATTTTTGGAAATAACGTTCTGATTTTGTGAAATTTATTGAGTGTAAAAAAACGCTAACTTCTTGTAACTCCTTAAACACTAACTTATTATTCTTGAAGTAAACGTTTTGTAACGACTCTGGAACCTAGATTCAGATAGTTACTAGCGCTAGTAAGGTAAAGAGCGGCTTTTACCAACTGAACGACTCGTTTTGGAAAATAACTAAATGTAAAGATTGTGGGATTCGTGTGGTGTGCGGTTAAGGAGTGAAATCCACAGGTTAATATCTTTCAACAATAAGGTTTATTCAATAAAATAACGAAGATGATGAATTTAACAAATAACAAGTAACAAATAACAACAAAATATGAAAAGTATACTGGTTTGATCAAAAGAAACTAAATAGATTTTTATATAATATTGATAATAGAAATAATAGAACTTGGTAAATTAAACAATATGTAATAGATAATTGTGAATCTAACTAAATCTGATTCTCGCTAGTTAATACTTTATATTATTTCGTACCTAAGTCTGATTTCGGATGAAGCTTACTTCGCTTTATATAATTACTGAATTTGATATTCTATAAGATTTGATTCTCGGTTTCGAACGCTATCGCAATTACAAAATTTGTCTTGATTATTACGTCTGTAGTATATATAATGAATTATTCTTTTACGAAATTAGTAATATGAACGCGTGATAGTCTACCGCAGCGAGGAACACGACCTAAGTGTGATTCTCTGAGTGTACCTAAATACGCTTTCGCAAAGTTAGACAGATTAATGATTTTATCTGATATCTAACGCGGTGTAGTCGACTACTGAGATTATGCTGATGACAGAACAATATTCTTTTACTAATTCAAGTTCAAAATTTGTTTGAATCTAAATGAATTATTTCCTCGGAACAGTTACTTTTTTAATCTGACTCGACAACTAATTGTTCATGACCCTTTGTGTCAAAACGAACACTGACAGCCAAAACCAGATCGCTTAATTGGGGAGCCTGCGTTAGCTAGCTACTAGAACGACCCAACGATACAGGAAAAGGATGAACAGTATAAGTTCAACAGGGTAGCAAATCAATTGATTCTAATTATAAAATCGTGATTGCTGAACTGCCACCCAAAAGACACGGGCTTCAGAGACCAAGCCGCTCAAATGGGGAGCCTGCGTTAGCTAACTACGAAATGACCCAGAGCGAGCTCCGAGAATCTGATGGCGCGTTAGCAATCCGATGTAAAATCAAATATGAGTAGCTGAGAGCTATCCTTTCGATATCTTAGCCTTTCTTGGCGCCAAGTATAGCACTCTCCTAGCGGAGTTTCAGATACGAGACCGTTTGAATGGGGAGTCTGCGTTAGCTAGCTACTAGAACGACCCACGACCAAGTATCCAAATGGCGTATACCCGCTTTACCAGTCAAGTATTAAGAATCGTTGCGGCTCTTCACAGCGAAAACTGTTCCGGTTATACTTATCTGTAGACTTCTAGCTGGCTCAACTTCGAAAACTGTTCTGCAATTTTGGCGAGCTTCGCTCGGCCTTTTATACTCGCCGGCCTGGCGAATTCTCGGAAAACCCCCATAACATCGAAATATATAATTGTCGTATAAATTCGTAATTAGACATTAATTGTACAAACGAACGATTTAATTACATTATTAATATCGCATTCTACATAATGGTTTATATTCCTGATATAAAAATAGTAATTTAATAGTGTTTTAATGAAAATTGCATTTTCTATCTCTTTCTATGTACTACCACGACTTCTATACGGATCGGAGCTAAATGTATAAGCATACGATGCTTCTAGAACATTCCATTGAACAATATTATAATTTACAATATATACTGCAATAAACTAACATCTGACTCTATTTCCAGATAACATAATATTAGTACGCTTGATATATATTGACTGATTTGTTTAAGTAATGGTTTTTGATAATTAATAATATTGAAATTGTAAAATGTATTTCTATCCTTCTCTAAGCAACACTAGAATTCCGGGAAATTCGGGGCTAGCTTCGCGGCACTTAAACACATAGCATTGCGGAATTTTCCTTATAGAATTATATATTTATTACAATGGTTATAAAATAATACATTAATTTCGTTTTTAATTGTTCTAACTTAGCTTGATTATTTTTGTAAATTACATTACCCTTACTAAATATAAAATAATTATTGAAAATAGAAATAAATATATATATTTGATTACCGACCGTCGAAATTAAATACATAAGGTAATTGGTATATAATGTACTGTCGGTAATAGTCTATTATTGTCAGTAACTAACTATTCCTGTCAGCGGGTAATGAAATTGAACATAGGACTGCCATATATAAAAAAACTCTTCCTGGGATGTTACAGTTTCATAAACCCATTATTATAGTCCTTTAAAAAATTTTACATTGTTCTGTCTATGGATAGAGTAACACATATACTCGCTCCACACATATACAAGTCTCCCTAAACGAAAATAAATTAAATCACAGCAGTTAACAATTAATAATTAATATTTTAGACGTAACAATAAATACATAATATGATTAAATTCGCTTTGAAATAAGTTATGCCCCGCCCTCCGATTCATGACCCGATTACGCACATGTTTACGGATAAAATTGAAAGTTAATAACTAAAGTTTGAGGAAATTAATTACACATCGAAATTGCATGTTTGTTTACGGTAATTTCATTTAACGTCGTATATCAAGACCATGGCAAGGATAAAATAGAATTATTTAGTGCAAAAATTTAAGTAAATCGAAAGCGACGATTCGTGGAAAATATAACGGCATTCTCTACCTTAAACGGTTGATATCTATTCAGGGATAAAACCAACCGCTGTTTCATTAATAAATTTTTCGCATGGCGTTCTTTGTTTCCCGGCCAGGGCGTTCGGAATTTTTTTGTTCGTGAGCTCTTAGTGAAAACCATATCTGGCGTTAAATTATTTTCTAGGAAGTTTAGGGGCATTACTAAATCGAGCTTGGCAAACGATGAAAGCACCGTTTTGCAGAATAATAAAAGACTGAAAATAAGACGAGAGCTTTAATCGCAAAAACTGAAGCTTAAAGAATAGTTAATCTTTCCTTTCTCTTTTTTTAATTTTCTTTAGACGCTGCTGCCTTCGAGAATGCTTATTTTCTGGAAAATACTGGGCAATGGATGATTCGCGTTTATTTTTAAAATGAACGGGAAGTTTCAGGATTTTGGAATTTTGGAATATTAGAATTTTGAAAGTTTGGAATTTTGGAATTTTGCAATTTTGCAATTTTGCAACTTTTGCAATTTTGGAACTTTGCAATTTTGCAATTTTGAAATTTGGGAATTAGGGAATTTGGAATTTTGAAATTTTTGAATTTTGCAATTTTGGAAGTTTGGGATTTTGCAATTGGAGAATTGCAAAATTTTGGAACTTTGGAATTTTGAAATTTGAGAACTTGGAATTCTGGAATTTTAGAATTTGGAAGTTTGAAATTTGAGAACTTAGAATTCTGGAATTTTAGAATTTGGAAGTTTGAAATTTTAGAATTCAAAATTTGAGAATTTGTTAATTTAGGAATTTGGGAGTTTGGGAATTTTTAAATTTGGAATTTAAGAATTTTTGAATTGTGGAATTTTTAAATTAAAAAATATTAAAATATGCCAATTTTGGAGTTGTGGAATTTTAGAATTTGTAACTTGGAGACTTCGAATTTTGGAATTTTGGAATTTGGATATTTGAGAATATAGGTATTTTGAAATATGAACTTTAGAGTTTTGAAAGTTGGAAACTTGAGAGTTTAAAATTTTAGTATTTTAGAATTTTTAAATTTGGTAATTTAGGTATTTAGGGCCATATGAACTGTGGAATTTAAGTATTATATTTACGAATTAGAAACTTGAGTATTTAGAAATTTAGAAATTTGTAATTTAAAAAATTTGACGATTGATGATTTTTCAAACACTCGAATTTAGAAACATTGGAATTAGCTTTAGGATATTTAGGTTTTATAAAAAAATTTATGTAAGTGTAGACTTAGAAATCATGATCCTAACAAAAAAGTATACAAAACAACATAACAGTAAGAATTTACGATGTTCCCAATAATATTCCTATGAAGATACGAAACAATCTGTGGATATAAAAAGGCATAAATATTTATACATTTTCACATATTTAATATCCCCCCATATTTACGACAGTGTCAGACATTGCAATATCTTTTCTGCATGTTAATTTTATTCTTACGGACATCGTTCCGGACGTTGTTAGGTCGTCGGATTATTAATAAAAATTTCCCCCATTTTATTCTTTCCAGGCCATCCCTCGTAAACTGACGGCTCATGGCTATCTAACTCCACCCCCATCCTTCCTTTCCGTTGTCTCTTTATGATCAGCCCTTCGCTATCGTTGCCTTCTTTTACTCCTTTATTCCACCAATCTCTCTTTCCTTCATCTTTTCTATACAGTTCCTAACCCCTACTTCTCGTTCTTCCTTCTTTTCGGTTTATGTCTCTTTCCCCTTTTTTGTTCAGATTCTATCTCCTCGTTTACTCCCCTTTGATCTTCTCTTTCCAGCGTTCGTCTCTGTGATTTTCATTTCAATTCTCACCCCCTATCATCCCCTGTCTTGCTCTTTCTCTTTCACAACTCCGTTCTTTATCCTCTATTCACGGCAGTTCGCGAACGTTCACGTGGATGTGAGTGCAGCAAAAATTCGGCCAGCGAATATCGCAAAACCCGTGCCCATTAATTTTAAATCCGAGTAAGTTACCCCTGCAGAGGACAGTGACTAATGATTCATATAATCAGCGCACACCAGCAGACGGTCCGGTTGTCTCTTTAAGCCACGAAGAAGCGGCCGATCTTGGACGAGAGGTGCCAAGGGTATTCTTTGTGATTCATAAAGTCTAACTTTTCTCACACCCCCGAACACCCGTCTGATCTCTGCCACTTTACGCCACCTTTAGTGACTGATTATCATCCATTCTGGTGATGGATGTGCTCCGGAGAGGTTGATAAATAATTTTGCTTCTTAAAACTGTTTTAATAAGAGTTTTTACGGCTGCTGGACGAAATTATTAAAGCGAATTTTTGGAATTGAATTTTAAATATTGTTATGTTACGCTTCAATTTAGTGAAAACGTGAGCCCGTTTGATGTGTGAATCAGCAACATTCAGACATAAAATGAACGAACTGCTTTAGGATAAATATTTTCAGTTTATTTAAAAATGAAAATTTGCGTGTAGCTTAAAAGAACACTTCCTAGGTACAGACTCTAAAATATTGTACTTGATTCGTTGAGAACTGACGAGAGAATCTGACAATCTGAAAAGAATATTTTCACCAAAAATTGAAATGTGGAGTGGAGTCGATATATTACAGGGGTTGGCGACTTGGTTAAAATGAACTATTGGATTGATTAAAAGAAATATTAAGGGAAGGGAACACGAAATGCCCTTACATAATGTTTGTACTTAGGTTAAGTTTGACTTGAGGTAAAAACTACACCTTCACTCGTCACCTAACGTTTAATAAAACCATAAAGTTTGCTGGGTCTTGACAAAACATGGTAAATAGAAAACTTTGAAACTGCAAATTATCCGTAATAAATAGCTGCAAAATGCAAAGGTTGTTTGTTCAAGAATATATGAAAACATAAAAATAGACTTGAGGGCTTTACGATTTTAAGAGTGCGCCGTAAAAATTATAATTGCAATGGATAGTGATAATTTGTTTAACAAATTTTGCTGGCAACTAGGATTACGTATTTTTTAAAATTATTGTCTTTCTGAAATATTAATTTACTGTGCATGGAATTTTAAACTGCAATCATTTTTTTAAGTTCGTAAATTTTTAACAATTCAGTTTGCAATTATTGTTATTTTTGAAAATAATAAAATATATTATTTTTGGTCATTGCTCCGTAATTTTCAATACGTTAAAAAATTAATCTGTTTGAATGAAAATTATGTGAATAAAAATGCCTGTTAATTTTTAATTATTCATTTCAGTATTTAACTTAATAACAGTAAATGTGAAAATTGTTTCTGTCTTCAATTTTAGAGATTTAATAATTCTCGACTTTCTAAGTCAGTTTTCAAGTATGTTAATACTTTATATGCTAAATTTAATTCTGTACATATGTTCAAAATTCACAATTATTATTACAATTCCCATATAATTATTATACAATTATTAAATCAAATATTTTACAATTATTCAAATTACATTGTCACCCGATTCGAATTTTTGAATTCCAAAATTTCAAAATTTGGTATTTTTCGATTAACGAAATTTGGAACTATAGAGTGAATAATTAATATTTTTTAATTTGAGCCTTTGTTGCTTTAAAATTATGAAATATTAGAATTTTTAAGCTTCCTGAATTTAAATGGTTAGAATTTTCAAGTTCTTAAAGGTAATTTTGAGACTGTAGAATCTTTTAATTTTGAGCTTTGAAACTTTGAATTGTTGAAACGTAGGTTATTCAGGGATTTAGAAATTTTAGAACTTTAGAACTATGGAATCATTACATTTTCGATTTTTGAATCTGGAAATTTAGAAATTACAAAATTTTGAGATTTTCAAACTTTAGCACTTTGAGATTGAAACTTTGCTATTTCGAAACTCGAAAACTTTGAAACTTGAAGACTTTGAAACATGAAAACTTTGAAGCTTGAAAACTTTGCAACTTTGAGACTTTGGAACTTTGGAACTTTGAAACTTTGAAACTTTGAAACTTTGAAACTTTGAAACTTTGAAACTTTGCAACTTTAAAACTTTACAGCTTCGAAGTTTTGAAACTTCGAGACATTGAATCTTTGAAACCTTGAAACTCCGAAACATTGGAACTTGGAAACAACGAAACTTTGGAACTTTGGATTTTCGAAATCTTGAAACTTTAGGACTTTTGTTATAACTTTCTTATAAACCGTTAAAAATCCTATGTTTCCTTTCTCCGTATTTACTCATAGAAAAGTACAATCTTATTATTTAATTAGAGTTACCCTATATGTAATAAATGAACGCACATTTAACGCGCACAACTGTTTCGAACAGTTTAACGATAACGACTCATCATAAAAAGATGATACTCTCCGCATACATATTTGACGTAGCTTGTGTTTCCTCAGCTTCTCAACATTTTTCTCAAGATTATAAACAGAATTATTCCGGTCGCGTGCGCTCTAACGCGATAAGCCGGTTGTCCACGCTCGGCCAAGGAGCAGAGCAAAGAGTCCGATGTTTATTGTTGCCCGTAAAAACGCGGATCTCACAAGTATCGCTTAGGCTCTCGTAGTTTTCCACGTTCCAGGATCTTACCATAACGTTAAGGAACCAACTGCTTGCTGCAAATCAACGCGACCCGTTTATCTCGCGGAACGAGTCGACTGCGTATCTTGGCTCACGGAAAATCCGCGGGTCACGTCGCCTATAATATGCCCGCTGCTAACATTTCGGATGCAAGTTTGCATTTAATCGCCCTTCTCCTTGGTAGCTTCATAACCCCTGCACTTGGGACAAACTTCAACGAACAAGTCGACGAAAGTCCCCGATAAGTCGTACGAACTAAGTAATCCAGATAGAGTTCTTGGTGAGCACTGACGTATACCAACGTTCAGCTTGCTGCTGAACTTATTCATCGAACGATTTGCCAGTATTGTCGAATTTCCATGAATCCATTACCGCTCGAGATTGAAATCGTCGGATCCTTAAAACTAAGTAGACGATGTTCACACATTTGTGATTTATCGAGATTTCTAAAGTTTAATGTCATCCGACGGCGATAAAGTAATTTTTTTATAATCAAAATTTAATTTTGGTGCTTCGTTAATTAATTATTGATTTTGTACTCAGCTGTTGAGTATGCTTGGTTTGTTATTTTAGTTTTCCAAATACAGATGGCAACACAGGAGTTGGCGTATGAGGTCGGCGCAAGGTGAATGAAGCTATACCCCATCATAAACACTCTCAGCGGTACATTTCGGCAAATGAAAATGATAATAACAATAACAACTGTAGCACACAATTTGCACTATTTCACTCACTCTCGAGACGTTTGCAATTGTCATTGTTTTTGACCTCATTATGTGTGTGTGACAGCTCGAGGCAATTGTTCCTACTCCCAAAAACACGTGTGAGTATATGCGTTAATTTTTCTATTCTGACCAATTGGAACTTTAGCTCTTCTCACTATCTTGGTCAGCCTCTTCATGCACCAACTCCTGGACTGACATCGGTACTGCTACCTTTTAAGCTTCTATTACGTTTTAATATTCTTTTAGTTAATTTTTTAATTATCTAACACTGACCATACCAAACTGTCCGAATATTCAATTAATACTTTTCTTATTTTAAATTTTAACGTTTGTTAAAATGTTATTATTTTAAATCTCTGTTGATCATTATGAAAATACAGAACTAATATATATAAACATGGTTCATCATTTAATTATGTATCCTTTTCCTTTAATTTTAATTTCGAATTAAATATGCATTAACGTTTACAATATACGGTTAAGGTTTACAATTTTTTAAGTAAATCTTTTTATTATTTTAACTGTATATTAACTATACATATGCAACTATATTTTAACTATATCAACTATATATTAACTATACAACTGTGTATAAATATGTACTGGCACCAATAAAAAATTCATAGAAATCTGTTCGTCAATTTCCATATCAACAGAACTATTTTAAGTTCCCCGCAATTTTTAAATATTTCATATCTGTCTTCTTTACTAATGGCGAATGTCGTGAGAAGGTTCTGATAATTATGGTAATTTAGAACTTGGCTAGCAATTGTAGTCTGACATTTCAGCATTGTTTATCTTGAACATGATAAAACAATTATGTAACGGTACGTATCAATTGGCTACTTGAATATTCAATGGAACGTATTATTAGCTTTTTCTCGTGTTTGCCAGATGGTCGGCCAACGAGTCATTCCGTGGGCTATTCATCATGGTTGACGCTTTAGAAGCGAGCTTGTCACACAATTTACAAGCACGCGAAATTTTAGGATTTACCCTTGTTTTTTTTGACCGATCAATCAGATGGAACTTCTGACGCTGAAAGACGAAAAACCTCAAAGGTTTTCAGTAAAACACTTTTTCTTACTTGATAATGTTTACTTAAGTTTATAATTCAGTATCACATTACAATTATTTTATTTTAAAAGTTAGTAGAAATTTTACTGTTCATGATTAATACATTCTTGATTAATTATTTTTTTACTTTAATGTGATTAGTCTTTTAGACAAGGAACGAACTGACTAACATGATGTAAAAAATTAAACGTAAAAAAATTATGTTTAAAGAAAGAAAGAATTTTGTTCACTTTTAAAGGTTAATATTAACCATATTCAGGTTAGGTTAAGTGGACTGTCACTATGCAGGTTTGCTATTTCCATAACTTTGTAAAATAACTCAAATTTTTTAATTTCTATATTCCTAAATTTCCGAAATTCTCAATTCCTGAATTTTTAAATTTGCAAATGTCTTATATTTTTAAATTAACAAATTCTCAAATTTCCTTTTGTAAAAATTATAGGCCTTGTTACTAAGCTCCTATGTTCCCAAATCCGGAAATTTCCAAATTCTAAATTCTTTAAATCTCCAAATTTACCTTAAATTCCTAAATTTCAGATCCTCAAATTTTCCATACTTTCAAACTTGGAAATTCTAAAATTTTTAAATTCCAACTTTCAAAACCCCCAAGTTTCCAAATCCCCGAATTCTTTCATTCCAAAATTTTCAAATTTCCGAACTCGCAGTTTTCCCAAATTTGTAATTTCCAAATTTGCCGATTTTCCATATTTCTAAATTCACAATCTCCAAGTCCCATTTTCAAATTTTCAATTACTCATCCCTAATCCATAAAGTCTCTAAATTTTCTAATTTGTAAATTCCTAAAGCAAATCTTTTATTTTACAGTACTTCAAACCCTCAAGTTTCCTCTAAATATTCAAATTTACAAAATTCAAGTTTAAAAACTTGAATATCTACAGATTTAAAATTGACTCTAAAATTCAGTAAGTGGTGGTACGTTTTTCCTCTACATCGCCATTTCTTTTACAAAAACTTCGTCTACCGCTACTTTGTTTCAATTTCCTTTGTGCCCATTTCTGCACTGTCGAATAAATATGAAAAACGTGTTCAAATAAACAAATTGTGAAAGTGAAAAGTAACTTTCGTGCGTAGTACTCATTATGTACAATTTTGTTATACGATTGTTGTCAAAGGCACAAAGGAATATTGTCTTGGAACAGAAAATCTTGGTAACATTCGACACGATGAAATGTTGAAATTCTTCAAAGCACAGCAGTACGAAAGTATTAACGTAATTATTCGTAGCTTTCGTTCCATTCGGTGTTTGCTACCTGGAACCTGGTTCCTCAAAGTCAAAGGTGAGTCTCGTTACGCGCAAAAGGCTTAACCCAGAATTCAAATTCAAAGAGGAGCATGGAAAGTCAATGGAACAAAGGGATAGAGATTCCGTTCTTCTCAGCTTTTATTGTTCTGTTCCAACGGTTTTCAATCACATTAGCGAAAACTACGCATTTAATGAGTAACTAAAAATTTACATCAATTCGTGAAAATCAATTTTAAATACGTACAGGATTTCCTGAAATCTGAAAAAAGCGTAGCATTTATAACCTTTGATTTTTGACAAATCAAAATTTTTATATATACATTTCTTTTAATTACTAAAATTATTAATTCAAATACTGCAGCTTTTTATATTTATACTCTTCAATGCTTTTTATTATAAGCAGTTAAGCCAAATTAAACAGTTTATCGTGTTGAAGCTGTTGAAAATTTGGTTATGTATTATTTATGTTTTTGACCAATTTTATCTGTGTTCACAATGTTTTGTTTCTTTCATCCCAAGTACGTAATACAAATGTTTGCTATTTAATGAGTTTGTAATACAGATGATTTCTACATGGGAATTCATGCTATGGGACATGGAACATTGTGTTAGACACACAGATAGTACAAATAAAAGATTAAAAATCAATTTTATAAATACAAAAAATCCACCAGTTGCGTCAGCAGTAATATAAAAACAATAATTGATGGTACAGTATGCAACAATAACATCAACAGTTAATTAGATTACTGTAAAAACAGTTGTTTGCTGTATGATATTGAATGTTAAAAAATGATTAATTTTTTTATCAATTCAGAGCACTTTAAATAAATTGCTGAAAATCAATCATTACAATTTGAATAAAATACGTAGAGACTCCGGAGAATAGTAGACTTAATCAAATCGAATTGCAGCCATTTTACTGTACGATAATGTTCATCCGTTCGTTTCTTAAATGACCATGTGGAAGTTCAATTAAAGTTAATTGGACTATGATTTTCTATATTATTTAGGGTACTCTCGAGTTCGAAAAGATTACTTAATTTGATGAGTAGATTCTTTTTCCTCTTGAGTGCGTATATAACCGTTTTTATACTTTTTCCCGTTTTATTTCTTGTATTCCGTTGTAGCATTTTTATTGTTAAAACAAGGAAATATTGCATTATTTGTAAAATTTAAAAAATATAATTTTTCAGGCGAAAGTACTCAAAGTACAGTGCATTACATAAATGTGCGTTAGATAAATGTGTTACATATACGTCCGGAAAATAGCATAACAGCGTGACAGATAAATGTGCATTAGATAAATGTGCATTAGATAAATGTACGTTAGATAAATGTATGTTATATACATATACGTCAGGAAAGTAATATAACACTGTGACAGATAACTATTATAACAACAAATTATTAAATTAACAAATATGACAACAAAAATCAACAAATTAACAAATATGATCCTCGGTAAAAAATTACAATTCACATAAATTGAAACCAAAATACTTTAAACTACATCAAAATTTGTAATATAGCATTTATTATGTACAAATTTATTCTGCAATACTCTTTTACTACGGTCTAATTTATGAACTGATTCAATTTGTTTTCTCTACATAAAACGCTCTACATACGTTCAATAAAATATCTTTGTTCGATCACGTTGTGAAATTTCTCAAACATCAGAATGCATCTTTATCAATTTCTTTGTACACCCGACAGGATGTTACATTCTACATTTCTTTGTTATTTATGATTCGCGTTGACATGTGAGTAACGAAAATTACATCTCTTGGTTGGACGACCACTTTGCAAACGTTCCATCCGTGGACCCATTTGAAACTTCAAAGACTCCATCGACAGAAACTGTAACTAGCTGACTGTATGTCTTGAAATTCTGATCCCGCGGGACCGGTTGCCCTGATCCTTTAATATCGACGGAATTCAACGTTTCTGCGAAACGCAATCTCGTAAACAGTAATAAAAGGCAATGAACGTACGGAAACGCTTGTACGTGCATTCTTCTGCGTAACCAGAACAGCTGCGGATATTTTCTGGAAATTTAAATCTTCCGAGCTTCAAACGCGTCGGAATTACGTGGGAGTGGCGTATTGCGCGGAATGATGTTTAAATTTCAGATTGGATAGAGAAAATTTCCGAGCAGCAAAAGGGAGTACTCTTAGAAATTATACATTTTCCGAACATTCGAAAATTTACGACATATGAAAGGAAAATTTTGCAGAATGCAACGATCAAAGAGAATATTGAAAAGCGCACACGTTTTCGTACACTGAAAATGGACACATAAGTGAAATACATTATAGTTTTTATATCACTGAAGTGGAAATAGATGCAAGTGTAAATTACTAGTTATTATTTAGATACAAAAGTTTGTATCCCTGTTAACAAATTTTTATTTTGAATTTCTCGGTTATTTTAATCTCACAAATAGTTTATCAAGTCTGAATTTGGAAGATTAGAACCAGGAAAATTTTTTGATTTCAAATATAATAGAAAGAAAGAAAATAACCAAAGTTGTTAGAAAATAAATTAAATTATTGTTGGTATTAACTATAAGCCTAACTAACACAAGTTGACACTGCACCAGAATAATAGACTCTGTTCCCGTAATTAACTGACTGCAAAACAGGGGGGACAAACGCTATTTACCTCTATGCTGTCTGACCACAACAATTACAATTACCACATGTTTGTTAGCTTGAACAGGCAAGACTGTTTCATTACCGAAAAACATCGCCTGTGAACAAGCATTCATTGCATTGTCCTTTGAACGAGTACACGATTACGTTTCGATTGACCGATTGATCTTGTCATCAATAATGAACCGTGCAGGCAATTCAATTATTCGCGTATATCAGATTGCAGCATCGAAATTGCTTTTGCCGTACGCTGAAAGTAATTGATCGGTTCGAGATAAAGCGTTTTGTTTCGGGACACGTGCACACATCATGGGTATTGATGAACAACATCATGGACAAACTATGTTAGTTACTTTATAAACTTGGTTTAACCGTCGCTTCGTTGCCTGAAGCTAACATTATATAAATGAGAAGTCGATAATTTTTTATTTTGCTTAGTATCAGTCAATGACAGTATTAATACATGTACATACCTGTATATTGGTTGGTATTGGAAAATATTAATTCTTAAATGGGGGATCATTTCTGAATCTGCATTTCAATTTGTTTTTGACAATACATAAATTATTTATTTATGATTATAGTTTGTGGATAATATATGAGTTAATGTATTTTACACATTTTTATATTCACATTCGACGACACAATTTATATTCAGCATGAGAAATACGTACACACACTTACAAATGAAAATTTTACTATCACATTTCTCTAATATCTTCCACATTGCCAGATAAAAATAAATATTTCAGTTATATTTAATAGGTTTTTTACTGCAAAAAGCATATACGTTCTCTAAATTTATCTTACTATAACACATTTACTGTTTTACTAAACTGACGTACATACAATCGTTTCATATGATCCATCAACTGCGAACAGCAGAATATCAACAAGTGTTTCAATATTTTCAATCGCAAACATTTCAATACTCACTGGTTCCGTACGAAAGTCAAAGAATTAAGTGAAAATAAATGTGACATAAACCAAAAGCAATAACAAATTTCGAGTTTAGTACTCGAAGGAGCCAAATGGAAACAACGGTATGTGTTTGTCACGCAAGAGGAAGAGGAATAATAGCAAATCACTTAAACATCTGTAATCTGATAAAGCAATAGGTTCCGGTAGATTAGTGTATGAAACCACAATCCACGAGATGGGCTACCCATACAAAAGGGGATTTTGGAACGAGAAAGAGATGGATATACCTGTAGGGAAACTGGAAACAGCGAAGACCGAAGGTTGAAACAGGACAAATCTCTATTTCCGCGCGCAATCGGTCCCTGCTTCTGCACGATATCCCGAAACTACGCTACCGAACCAGGCCAACGATTTGCTCGCTCGACTGTGCATTTATGCACCTGCAACCGAGCTAAACCAGCAAGCCGGACCTGAGCTACCTTCCGTATGCCGTCATCAGTTTCAGCGTCCATCCGCTTCGAACTCCTCTTCCACCCCATAAATGTCCACAGTCGCAGCGTAAGATTATTTGAAAAAATATTTTCAACAAATTCCGTTTTATATGGTTAACACAGCTGTACTGTAGTAAACACTGTAGGGTCCGGTATAGGAGCGAGGCTGCTAGGAATATAAAGCTAAGAAAGGTATATTCTTTCATACACTATATTTGTGGTTAAGTTATTACATTCAAGATATTTGTTGGGACTCAATCTTAATATTCTAAGACCGTATTTATTTTACTTAAAATGTTCTTGAAAATGACCGTCACCGTTGCAGCGGTTTATTGTGGGCCAATTTGTAACTTCGAAATTTTTTTATGTCTTTATATTTTTATTAAGGTCCAACATGATTTATTTTTTATGACTGTCCAACCGTTAGGTGACGAGCGACGGTGTAGTCGACTTTCTTCAGGTCAACTTTGACCTGAACTCGAACATTTTGTTAGGGCGGTTCTTGCCCCTTCTCGGAACATTTTTTCAACCAATCTAATGGTTAATTTTGACAAGTCGCTCGTCTACCCCCAAACACATGCCAATCCCACTCTACATCTTGAGTCTTCGTGGAAAATACTCATGTGAGACAAGAGATTCTTTCGCTAGCTCTTAACGAGTAAACACCCCTAAAAGTTCGTTACCACCTCGGGAATTTTTTCTAAGTACAAATAAAAGTTTAACTTATACCTCTTACAAACGTTGTTTTTGTTCATACTATCGGAGTAGTGGTCACTGACACAATACCTAAAGAGTTGCGTATGCATTAAGTTAACGCGCAATACAACAATATTTGTCCTTAAAATTAAATAAATTCGGTGTTAATTAGTTTGTGATTTCACTGGACAATATCAATATTCTGAACAATGTCAATGTTATAGTTTGAAAATATTATTAATTTAACAATGTTACAGTTTGACAATGTTTTAATTTGATAATGTTATTAAATTGATAATGTCATCAGTTTGACTTTAATTAGTTTGCGAACATTAATATATGAAGATTGTATGTATCTTCATATAAGTTATCGTTCGGTTATTTTATAATTAATGCACCAAAAAAAAAAAGTATTAAAGTACAATTTTATTTCTAATTTTAAATTATATGCCCCTTACACGCCAGTTGGTTTACTTTAAGTTTGTAATGGCTCCATTTCTCCTGATACCAAGAAAATGAAAAAAGCCCATTAACGTACAATGTTTTAAGAATATTTTAAGGCACTTTTTAAGTAGTTACCATTACTGCTTGTTGAACGATACAATTTCTTAATATAATATGCAAATACGTACTTTTAGCCGGATAACAAGGTAAGAGTACACTCTATTGTAGCGTTGGCTTCCTTTAGCTAAAGATCACTGTATATGGAAAGAAGCCTTTCACCATTTGTATTCATTTTCGAACAGATATGCAAGCTTGAAAGCTTCTAAATTTTTCAATTTAAAAATTCCAATATTTTTAAATTCTGAATTTTCGAATTTACAAATTTATAAATTGTTGAGTTTCAAGATTTGTTAATTATTTGAATTCTGTATTTTCCAAATCTCTTAATACTCAGATGTTCAAATCGTTTTGTGCAAAAATTTCGATATTTTCAACAAATCCTTTTATGTTTAAATCTCTAAACTCTACATTTTTATATCTAGGAATTTCTGTATCGTCAAATCTTTATATAACGATATTTCTATATTCTTAATTTCTATATTCCGAAATCTTAGTATCTCCAAATCTTTTTATCCCCGAATCTTTATATTCGCAAATTCCTATATTGTCAAATTTCTACACATCTATATACCTATGTTCCCAAACCTCTATGTCTTCAAATACCTATATCCTCAAATTTCTATATCTTTGAATACTCATATCTCCGAATCTCTTTATCTCTAAATTCCTACATCCCCGAATCCCTACATCCTCGAATTCCTGTATCTTCAAATCCCTAGGTCATCAAATGTCTATATCTTCGAATTTAACCTTTTAGGTATGATGCGCCATTATAGTGGCTTTTGCGGATATCATCTTTCAGGACGACGCGCCACTATAGTGGCTTTCGCGGGTACGATCTCTCAGGACGACGCGCCACTATAGTGGCTTTCATAATTGTTGTACACTTCTTTTTTTTTTACATCAATTTACAACAGTACAAATAAAACAATAAATAGACAAAATAGACAGTCTTTGTTTTTTACGGCAGTGTCAGGTATAAATTATTGCTTTTTCTTTAAATAAATATACCATTTGTTTTTTCTAACATGTTCTTATACATTGTTAGAGTCTCTAACCCCAAAATGCCACATGAAAATAGAAAACAAAGGGCAATTTCTGACAATTCAGAATCCGACTCGGAAATCGAAAATAAAATCAATAGAAATATGCAGGGTATGAAGAAGATAAAAAGAATAAGATACAGCGATCAAATACTTCATTTGAATGTTCTCGTGCACAAAACGGAATTGCCCGTCACACTTTGCAGTGTTATATCGATAATACATCGTTCACGTCAGACCCTGCCGTCCAGGGAAATACCCACACGCAGAATTCGGCCGTACCTAAAAGGTTAAGTATCTCCAAGTCCATATAACCCCAAACCTCCCAAAATTTCTATAACTCCGAATATCTTTATCCTTGAATCCTTATATCCCCAAATTTCTACACCTCCGAATATTATCCTTCTTTGTAGCACCTCATGCGCTATCAATATCAAGCGATAATACTAACAGTTCCTCTCTCGCTAACATTTCCCCGGGTGATTCCATATTCCGTTTCGGCAAAGTCTGCAGCAGTTTTCCGTCGTAACTCAAACAAGAAGCAGGAATTTCAAAGTAATAAGTTATTCCTTGTTTCAGCAGGATTCACGCGGCGTCCACGTATTTAAAACACGGCGACCGTCCGTCCAGGCGAAGCAATTACTCACGCTCAAACGCGCGTCTCATGAATAATAAAATTCAAGATCAGAGAGTCTGCCCGCGTGTTTATTACATCTGCTTAGGCATTAGAACAGCGCCGTCCCCCTTTTTCGCTAGGTACGCGTCGGCTTACCGTGGTATGCTTGTTGCCAGTCTGAATTAATTTCGTGCATAGCTTGTTGTCGTATTCCCTGGAGACCGGACCGCTATACGGAAAGTAATATTACCGCCTCGAGCAATAGCGGAAGTGACGCTACGAGCAGAAACGACCAGACAGAGACGACGAAGGTGAGAAACGGACAAAGCACACTGAAGAACAGAGAAGGAGCCAGGGTGAAAACAGGGAGAAGGTGCAACCGAGGAAAGAGAAATAAGAATCGTAAGGAGCATAGATAAAGGAACGGGATCAAGGAAAATATAGGAAGCTCCTTCATTTTCATTAATAAAACATCTCGTCGGGTAAGAAGTTCCGAGGAAAAAGGATGGCGAGGGGGACGAACCGAGGAGAAACGAGGAAACAGATACAGTAGGAAAGCAACGAGCCACAAGACGGTGCGGTTTGCGACTATTTCTGAATAACAACGAAATGCAAAGTAGAAGAGCAGAAGGGCGCACCACGAGCGACGCAGAGCGAGTTGTATGCCCGCTATTCCTCAACTACCGCCTCTTCTACTACCGTTACCATCTTTGGCCTCTCAAGACCGCAAGCTCTTCTTAGGTGTACCTACCACTGGTAAGAGCCTCTTCCTTAAGATCCTCTTCGTCTTCCCTCGCTATACTTGCTCTTGCGTTCACGCTGCTCTGTGGATCGTTCCTTTTCTCTGAAGGGTTAATCCCTCGCTGGGGAAAATTAGCCTACAGCTTCCAGCTTGTTTTATCTGCCTGCTCTCTCGACTTTCAACAGAATTTTTACGTGTCGAAGCGAATTTTATAGGGCTGCGTTTACACACGTGGAATGTTGGGTATGGCACGTTTTGTTGGAAGTGAGACCTTGTTTGTTGTTAGTTTAGGATTTTGGGAATTTAGAGATCTGGGGATTTGGAAGGCTGGGAATGTAGAGATTTGAGGATTTGGAAGGCTGGGAATTTAGAAATTTGGAGATTTGAGTGTTCAAGAATTTGAAATAGGGGCATTTTTTTTTTTTTTTTTTTAATTGAATGTTTAAGGTCACGTGCACCTTCTTAGGTTATTAGTGACCACATTTGATTTGGGACTATGTGATAAACGTATTAATATTACATTTCATAATAAAGACCGATATTTATGAGAAAGGTAAGAATTTTCCTGCACAAATTTACATTTTGTAGCATACTTGCTATGTTTGAGATGTTATACTGCTCCCTTTTAGTGCGATACTTAGGGCACAGAATTAGAATGTGATCAATGGAAATTTGTGCATTGCACACCTCACAGATTTTTGGGTTTGATTTAGAAATCAGCAATGAATGAGTTAATTTGGTGTGGCCAATTCTTAATCTAGTTTTTACCACTTGATCTTTTCGGTTCATACATATTGCCGGGCTAGTATCATATATATTATCACGAATTTTGTGCAAAGCTGTAGGTGGTGAAGATTTCCAAACTGTGTTCCAATGTTCTTTTACGGCTTTGATGAGGTGTTTTTGAAGGTCTTGGTGGGGCACAGGTACGAGGAGCGTTTGGGATGTTATAGTGCTTGCCTCTTTTGCTGCTAAATCTGCTTCCGCACTTCCTCTAATGCCTATGTGTGATGGAACCCAGGAGAATAAGAGATCTTTTCCAGAACTATTAATCATAGCATTTTTTTCAATAATCTTCTGAATTATGGCGTTGTTGGTTTCCAGGCTTTGAATAGCGGATATAACACTTTGAGAGTCGGTTAATACAATAAATTTGTTATACTCTGAATTCTCAACATACACTAAAGATTGGAGGACAGCATAAGCTTCACAGTTAAAAATTGTATAAGAATTTGGTACCTTGAGTAGGAGTTTGTTATCATAAGTGCATACTGCACATCCAGTTCCTTCTTTCGATTTAGAACCATCTGTAAATATTTGTTTGTGACTTGGATAATCACTTGTTAGTTCCAGATATAAGGTTTGGAGAATACTTCGATCTGTATTTTTAGAAACTTGTAGGAATTTATCAATTATACGAGGTAATTTTATTGTCCATGGCGGAATCGCAAATTGTTCCCTTGGAAACACTAAAGGAATTTTCATTTGTATGTTCTGTAGACACTCCTTTAATCGGAGGTGTAGTGATTTCGGATACTTGCGTTTTGTATAAGGATTGTGTGTATACTTTCCAGCTATTAATAAGTCATGAATAGGGTTTGACGGTGTCGCAAGTTTAGATACAGCATAAGTTAGACTCAGCTGTTTCCTTCTAATTTCAAGTGGCGGCACATTAGCTTCAGCTAGTAAAGCTGCAATTGGGCTGGTCCTGAATGCTCCAGTTGCAATTCTGATTCCCGCATTATGGATAGGCGACAACATTTTGAGGAGATGCGGTTTTGCCGAATCATATACAATCGAACCATAGTCTATTTTAGAGAGAATTAAGGCTTTATACATTTTTATCACAATATGGTATTCAGCTCCCCAGTTTTTTGACGCTATGGCTTTTAGGATATTTAACTTTTGAATACACGCGTTTTTAAGATTTTTGAGGTATGGAGTCCATGAGAGTTTTCCGTCAAAGATGAGACCAAGAATCTTAGGGGGTCTCTGTTATTTTTAGTTGATGTTGACCAAGACTTAATTTGAATTCATAATTTTTGTCCTTCCTATTTTTAGAGAAAATAGTTGCCGTGGTTTTTTCTTTAGAAAATTTAAAACCAGTTTGTAGTCCAAAGTTTATTCAGATTGTCTTGTAAGATTAGTTGGCTAGTTTCAATGTCTTTTCCTGTAATATAAATTCTGCAATCATCTGCAAATATGACATATTTAACTGGTTTAGTGAAAATTTCTGTAATTCCATTTATTGCTATTAAAAACAGTGTTACACTTATCACTGATCCTTGTGGTACTCCGTTTTCAATGATGGTTTCATTTGAGAGATGGCCATTTACTCGAGCATATATCGATCTATTTCTGACGAAGTTATTGATGAATTGGAACATGTTTCCGTTTATGTTTATTTTCCGTAGTTCTTGTAAAATTCGGTGTCTCCATATCATATCATACACTTTTTCAATATCCAAACATATTGCGATTAGGTGTTGTCTCTGTAGAAAGGCTTCGCATATGTTTGTTTCTAAAGTGACGAGACTGTCCATTGTTGATCGATATTACCTAAAGCCGTTTTGATTATTTCCTAATAGGTTATTTTTTTCCAAAAACCATCGTAATCTTTTATTCAAAATCTTTTCTAATATTTTGCACATACAGCACGTCAATGCAGTGGGTCTATAGCTATCAGCGTTGGATTTGTTTTTACCTGGTTTTAGAATAGGGACAACTATTGCTTCGTGCCAACTGTCAGGAAAAACGTTATTTAGCCATATACAGTTATGGGATGAGGTCTCGCAGGGAAAAATAATAACTATTTTCCGCCTTTGATTTTCCGTTTATTCTGTGGCAGGTCCACGACCTTACTCCTTGACAAGCAGCGATAAACCAACTAACTTTCATGCTTACGACACTCACCCCCACACACCCTGATGCATTCTCACTCGGAATCATTCTTTCCTCGTCCAAACCGAATCGCTCTCACTCTAAACCAATCATTCAACGATACACGCGTATTTCACAGGCATTCCTCGAACTCGGACACCCAACGCGACACTCGACCCGATGATCCAAACATCCTCTCGCAAACGCTCCGCAGCATTCACTCGGACTCAGGCAAACAACTCGCTATCGCATCTCATTCACACCGAAAATCTTAAGACTAGACTAAATATAATAAATTAGACAGGGACGTGGCGGCCGCTAAATCGACGCCACACAGTTATAAAGACGCAAAAGATAATTCTTTCCCACTTTTGGCAATTGCTGTATAAAAATGTTTGGTATACCGTCTAGTCCTGGACTAGAATTTTTTAATGTTTTAATCGCTGAGTGGAGTTCGGTTAACTCTAATTTGGTGTTTAGATCATTGTTATTATCTGTACTAGTGTCGTTCCATAGTGCGCTTTCAGCATGATTTTCAGTACTAAGAAAATCTGGATCAAAATTTGCATTACTGGAGTTCGTGACAAAAGTATCTGCTAATATGTTGGCTATTTCTTTAGGGTCGTTTGTGATAGTATTATTTGGTGCGTATATAGAAGTAAAATGGGTGTGACATTTTTGGCCATTTATTCTCTTTAACTTAGTCCAAATTTCATTATTTGATGTTTTACTGTTTAGTGAAGAAATGTAGTTCATCCACGCCTGTTTTTTGGTTTGTTTCAAAGTTTTCCTAGCTATTGCTCTTCTAAGTTTGAATTCTAATACGTTTGCGTCTGTCTTATGCTTCTTGTACACGTTGAAGGCATGTTTTTTATTTTTAATGGCGTCATCACATTCTTGATTCCACCATGGAAGACTTCTGTTGCATTTATAATTTAAGGTTTTGGGAATGGAGTGTGTGGCTGCATTGATAATCAATTTCTCGAATTCTTGCAGCAGCTCATTGATTCGTTCGCAATTTTCAGTATTAGGTTCAGTTAATAATGGGATACTTTGTTCTATTACTTCGCGGTACTTTGACCAGTCCGCTTTTTAAAATTTCCATCTAGGTGTGAATATGAAGTCATTTGTATTTTCCTCCTTTAGTGCAATAAATAAAGGAAAATGATCACTGTTGTATAGGTCTTGGGAAGTTGTCATTTCTAAAACATCGCAGATGGAGGGACTGCAAAAGGCCAAGTCAATTGAGCTATAAGATCCATTTATTGGGTTGAAATGAGTTGGTTCGGTGGTATTTAATAGTACAAGATCTGATTTGATTATTATGTTTTCAATAATTTTACCTCTAATATTCGTGTGTGTTGACTCCCATAACGTACTGTGACTGTTGAAGTCTCCCATCAAGATGAAGGGTTTAGGCGTATGTATGTTGTTGTATGAGGTTAAATAGATCCACTTCCTGCATTTGGTAGTTATTCGGGATGTACACATTGCAGATACAAATTTTCTTTTCAATTAACATAAGTGAGACTGCTACTGCTTCCAAATTTGTCTTAAGTTTATTTGATTGTAGGGTATTTCAAATTTACCCTATTTCATTGTATTTCACTGTAGAGTAAATTTTCTTTTAAGTAAATTGCAACTCCACCGCTTGCAGCTGCGGCATTCAATCTGTTTTTGAAAGCCACATTAAAACCTCTAATATTGATATAATTGTTTTCTTTAAAATTTGTTTCTTGAAGGCATAGTATGTTTAGCTTGTGGTCAAGAATTAGTTTTTGTAGGAATTCAAATCGTGCATTTAGACTATTTACGTTCCACTGTAAGATTTTGTTTCCCATGAAAATAAGGGCATTTGAGCACTTTAAGATTTTGGAATTTGCAAAATTGGATATTTGAGGATTTAAAAATTTGAAAATTTGAAAATTTAGCAACATAAGCATTTGAAACCTTAAATGTTAGGAACTTCAAAAATTTTGAAAGTAGGAAACTTGGTAGTCTTTCTATTCTTAAAAAGTGTCAAATTATGTCCTTTAATTAAAAGTTATGTTGTTAAGATAATTGGAACTATTAAAAAAAATAATAAAAAAATTGCAAACCCTTTAAAAATCCATGCAAACACATGTACAAACCAAACAGAATATAATTGAAAAATGAAGATATTGTAATTAATATTTCTAAATTTGGAGAATACGAAAGTCAACATGACAACACGTGAGTAGATTAATTGTAACATGACCCTGCAATGAAATCCGTGTAGAACGCATTTATCCAATGCCTTCAACAACAAACTCTTGGTTAGTTTGCTCACTTCAATGGACAATTACTTCGACCACGAAATTCATACCTACCGGAAACCTGTAAACTGCTTCTCCGTGGGTCAGCGTTCATTCCGCGAGTTTCGGCAATGTAAACGAGATTCTATGTGGAATTCGAAACATCAGACCCGTAATCGGTTTAAACGCGTTACACGAAGACCGTAATTGCCAGATGAAAGTTTCCACCTATAGACCGGACTGTGTATCGCTGGCAATTACTAAGCAAAGAGCCTCTTGAATTATGGATCTGGAGTACGACGTAATGTGTATGGCTTGTCATGCAATTTATAGGTCAACCCGCTGCACTCTTTACGCCAGAAGCTTTCCACGGTATCGTCAAACATTAATGCTTATGAATCATTTATTCCCTCGTCAAACTGACACGTTGCACACGACGTTCGAGCAGTTGAGCAAATGTACAGTCAACAGCAAATCCGCCTTCCCTAGGGAAAATATAACAAACAGCGGGACGTAGACCTCCCACTCCTTTATTTTTAGGAACTTTCGGGCTCAAAAGTTTGGAAATGGGTTAAGAATTTAAGGGTCTTGGAATTCACGAATTTTAGTGATCTTGGAATTTAGGAATTTACTTATGTACGTTGAGATTTGGAGACTTTAGGGATCGAGAAATATGGGAGTCTAACAAGTTGTGTATTTAAAAATTCGATGACATCGCGAGTCCAAGTATTTAACGCTATATGTAGAAATTTTAGAACATATGAATTTGAGAATTTAGGAATTTGGAGGTTGGGAAATATGGGAGTAAGGATTTAGGAATTTGAAAATTTGGGGACATATAAACTTGGGGACCTAAGGATTTTGGAGATCGAATGGTTTATGAGTTTTGTAATTTGGGGACATATGAATTTCAGTAGCTAAGAATTTTATTATTAGGAAACGTTAAAGTCTTACGATTTGGGGTTTAGAAATTTGAGGACATGTGAAGTTGAAGATTTAGGGATTTTAGATGTAGAAGTTCATGGATTGGTGGGTTCATAAAGGAGATATATGAACTTGAGGATCTAGAAATTTGTGAATCGAGAGATAGAGAAGTTTAAGTATATAGAAATTGAGAAATTTAGTAACGTATGGATTGGAGTATCTAGGGATTTGAAAACACAGATTTTTGAAAATCTTGGGATTTATGTTCTTTAAGATATAAACATCGAAAGATGTTAGAACCTAGGAATTTAAAGTCATAACGGGTTAGGAATTTAAGAATTTCTGGACGTAAAATGACAAAAGCACTTGTGCACTGTTGATTTAGAGATATCGTATAGAGGTACTTGATAAAAAATATAAAAAAACTTGTATTCACCAAATAAACATCACCTTAATAATCATCTCCCGAAGTTCATAAAACGTAACTTCTTTTCTGTTGAACTTTTTTGTAGCAAAAAAGCTAAACACCTCCAAAATGGAGTCTTCATCGAGCGTCATAAAAGAAATCTGAACAAAACATCGTCAGATGCAGCAACGGGGCCGGAGTTCAATTAAGAAAATAGAAAAAAGTCCACCCAGTTGTCCAAATACTTTAAAAGAAATTAAATCCTTTTCGTTTGAAATGTAAAAACAAATCACTTTTAAAGTATTGAGCGAAAAAGCTCTTGCGAAGAACGTTAGTCGCGTGACGTCTCCTAAAAAACGCTCATAAAATTCAATACTCCGACTCTACTCTTTAAACTTGAATTTATTTCTTTCTGTAAAAGTGCCGTACGTGAGCTAACTTCCATGATACGTGATTGTCTCTTATATACAGGATAAACCAGTAATCATAACACAGCTACAAAATAAATTTTATATTTGAAAAAATAAGTCGAAAATATAGAATAATATTCCTTCATATGCAGATTTATTTTTGAGAAAATTAAATTTAAAGATTCTGTAAAATATGTTTAAAAAATTTGTTAACTTGTTAGAAAGTTTATTTATGGAAGAAAATAATAACATTTTATCAGTTCCTTTATTAGTGGAACAATTAAGGATTATTCTAATTATTATTCAGATCTGTTTATGATATTCTTAATTTGCGTTTTACCTTATAAAGAACAATAATTAATATTCTAATTACAATAATATTATAAAGAACACTGACATAATCTAATTTCAAAAATTTCATTTGCATTTATTAACAACATTCATCAGCTGCTAACCCAAATAATTGTAATAATTTCAATCTTCATTGTTAAAAACAACTTTCCTATCAAATGTTTTAGAATTTACAAATACGATTTTTTCAAAAGCAAAATTAAATACGAAAAAACGTTCTTCTTTTCTTTATCATTTATTTTTGTGTGTGTAATTACCACTCGGGTCTATGCCATTTTTGGGACAACCTGTATGCGACACGTGCACATTAGCCCCACCTAAATGCAGCGTATGTATACATATATGTAGTTATATCTGAATACGGCTAGTTTTGCACAGGGAACTGTACGTCACATTTAAAGTAGTCTGAAAGTCATAAACGTCCACGGCACGCGGCTGAGTGGCACAGCGATTTTCTCATAGTAAAGCTTGTGTGTTAGCAGGTTTACGAGACCTTCAGAAGCATCGAGATGGTCTCGTGCCAAGCAGCTCTTCTCTTCCCATTTACGAGAACCTACGTCCTTGAATAATTGGATTCATCGATTATTAACGAGACGTTTCCGTCGCGTTTTCTTCGATATTACAGGAAAGGAACTTTAATGATTGTCAACGTTCACTCGTCTAGCTTTTAAATCGATACTGTGTCATTTCATTGTCATTTCTCCGTCATTGATCCCTTGTCGTACTTTTAAGGCCTGACTTATGATGCTTTTAATAAGTTTCAGTCTGAAGTTCAAGTCTAATAATAATTAAAATTGACATAATGTATTAACTCTTTTTATTTGGTGTATTTTTGTAGCAGTTAAATACTGATACGCTTGACAAATGAATCATATGGCGACACTTTAAGTTTTGTTTAGGGTGACATCGATTTTGTAGGTGATAGTAAATGCGTTTATCTTATAAAAATCTCTTAGTTGTCTTATATAAATTTAGTCGTCGAATATAAAATTGACATAACATTTCTACTTTCCTTGCTTTAATATCATAATAGTGAATCGTTAGTGTCGAATGACGTACTTGTCAAATAAATCGTACAATAAGAGGTTCAATCGATACTGTGCCATTTTACTCTTGTTTCTCCGTTATTAAAACAATACACTGTGCTACTTTATTTTAAAGTTTTCTGAGAGTTTCAACATTGTCTATAAGTAGGCTGCGAACGTTTAGGAAAATAAGGTAGGCGTGCATAATTTCATAGTGCTAATGTGTAAAGCATTTTATATTACGTTGTATTTCTTCTCTTCGTTACCTTTGTATTTAAACTCCAATTTCTGTCTTATATGCTCTCTTCTAAAATTTTAAAATATAATAAATTTTATAAAGAGGGATTGTTTTGTCTGTAAGCTAGGAAACCTTTCGCTAGTGCAGTCGGGTAAAAATAATCGGTATAATGGCAATAACCTAAAGAATTCTATCTTTAGCTACAAGGTTACAAACTATCTGCATCTACCTTACTTTAAAATAAACAGTGCAAGCAGTTCTCATACGTAATCATAGATTTAAAAAAGTCAAGGTATAAGTACTGTTCTTGTACTTCTAACAAGTTTTGCATTAGTAACAAGACATACTTTCTGCTATCTACAGACGTGTCGCTATACCGTAGTTATGCTTATTCGTTTTAGTTATTGGTTTCGTTGACCAAAAATGTAATACTTACTTGTAATACAAATTATTGAAAATGTACATGTTACAATGTCACAGGATATCCATAATATTTCTTGTATGGTTAATTAAGTAATCTTTATATTTATATGATACAGGGTGGCTCACCACATTTTGCCATCTAGATTTGTGTCATTATTATTACTCATAGCAGACAATGTTTTAGATGAAGTTGAATGGTTTTGAGAGGGGCATATGCTGGTAGTATATTTTTTTTGTAGGTGTACGTAAAGAGGTAAAAGGATATATGAAGGTCATTAATGTTTTTTTAAATGGAATCATATATTTTTTATTGCATCAACTAATACTCCTTCATATTCTTTACAAAAAAGTATTAATCTATTTATGTGAAAAATCATTAGTTTAGGAGATATTTTAATTTTAATGTCTATTTACAGAAAAGGTTCATTGTGGCGACCATTTGCATCAGAACACTTTCTAAATCGAGAAATTAATGACTTACTAATATTCCGTAGTGTATAATCTTTCTGCATGTGTAGCACTGATCCCAGTTTCAATGAAACTGATAACATCTCTATCTTTTCGTCCTTAGAATACTTCATTATGAAGTGATAATTCACCGTATTGTCGTATTCACCGTTTTAGAGACGTAACAGAGACTAAATTTCACTGTTACTGCGTCACAAAAAAAAAAAACAAAAACTCACAATTCGATTCAATTGTTTTATATATCAAAAGAAAGCCCTTGACTTGGCGATTTCAACTGTGGTCATTCCACCCCTTAACTCCCACCGCTCTGCCCCCTAGAAGCCAAAAACTGAAACGGTCCAAAAAGTGATTTTTCCACATATCTCAGCAAGTTTATTATTTCCATCCCTTTTATTTTTTATACGTTAGATGAATATAACCGTAAAAAACTAACCTAACCTAACTGAAAGTTTATATTGCACATCTTCGACGCTTTGGCTCGCTTGGCAGGTTCGGCTGCGGTGGAGCGCAGACCAAGCATCCACACTCACCGGGTTTCCTCACACGCCTGCCATAGTCATTTGCCCCGGGCAAATTAGTCATTTCATCAATAGTCATTTCTTTTGATATATAAATCAGTTAAATCGGAGGGTACCCCATTTTCTTGAACTTAACCCGATTTCCTAACAAGTTGGAATTAAAATGTTTCCTAAACTACTGATTTTTTCACATAAATAGGTTAATACTTTTTTGTAAATAATATGAAGGAGTATCAGCTGATGCAATAAAAAATATATAATCCCATTTAAAAAAACATTAATGACCTTCGTATGTCCTTTACACCTCCACTTACAAAAAAAATAGACCACCAGCGTATGTCCCTCCAAAACCATTCAACTTTATCTGGAACATTGTTTGCTGTGAATAATAATAATGACGCAAATCTAGATGGCAAAATGTGGTGAGCCACCCTATATAAGAATTATAATGTATTATTATTATACTCCATATTATTACATAAAATAATTATATTATCGTTGCAATTTAATCTTTGTTTACTGTCCTGTAATTTTTCACAATTTAAACTATTTATTTTTGAAAAATACCAAATGCTTAAGGAAACATAGCCTTGTTCTTGCCTTTTCATTTGATGTAAAGCAACCTTTGCACATAACACGTGTAGTCTTCCTTTTAAAACGAGCTTTGCTTATTGCAAAATTGGTCACAATATTTGCAGCATTTTTTTTCACGATTTTTTGTCGATGTAGTATTTGTAATTCTTTTATCTTGATGTAATATGAACGTCCAACATCGATAAAAATAATGTGCAACGAGATATTCACGAAACGGCATAAAAAATATGAAATCGAACATATCTAGAAAGTTTATTTTCCGTTTTCTGTCCACGTTTTAAACGCAATATTATTCGCAAAAATTCACGATACAGTATCGCTATAAATTAGCGAACGTTGTCGGGAGATGGCAATGGTAAATAACATTTCGTTATTAAAACATTTGCAATCGAACGAAGCAAATCGCTGGACACATTTTTTATCCATTTCATACAGTGACCCGACATTGTATCTGCTTTTCACGATATCGTTACAAGCACACTACAGTTTTGAATATTTATAAAACGCAACTGCACCGAAACATTATTGCTCACATATTGATTCTGCCTCATCGTTACGTTTTTATTATTTATTATAATGGTACAGCTACTTGTTATCTTTCTGCAGTATCCCTTCATGTTTTTGTAAATAAATAATTAATGTGTATTGTACCTTCATTTATGCAACTATACCGATTCTGTAGGTACGTTGTAAAATATTTAACTATGCAAGAATTGTGGTATTTGCAATTCATATTGGGACAATTGTATTTTCATTTACTTTATTGAAATGTATCAGTTATAGGTACATTAAAGAGAATGATAATGTAGATCAAATTCAATAGTAAGTAGGTACATCAAAAGTGTTTCAAATTAATTATATCATCAGCGACAGTTTTTGTGATGAAAAATTCTTTGTGGCAAATTCAGACTTATTAAATCAAAATTCACATATTTACAAATTTGAATGTATAGAAGATGGAAAATTTGCGGGATAGAATTTAGTAAAATAGAAATTCTTGCTTTTCAAATTTTCAAATTAAAAAATTTAGAAATCCACATTTTTGTGCAAGTTTGCAAAATATTTAATGTACAAATTTTCAAATTCAGAAGTTGCCTATCAAGTTTTATTTCAAGTCACTATGTAACATTCACCTGTGCATTCTTATGTATATGACAAAATTTACTTCTGATACAAAAGTTATCTTTACATAAGTCTTATATATCATCTAATATCTATTTAATGCATTTCTATATTTGTACATAGAAAGACATCTATTACGCGAAAATTTCGTAATAAATTCAAATCACCGTACAAACTAAAAGCAAAAGAAACGTCCGCCATTTTGACCATTTACCTCCCTTTCACATACTCTTTAAAAAAGTGTCATTATTTTGTTAGGAACCTTGACATTATTATCTAAAACAATTTATTATTAGATACCAAAAGCTCATAGATATCCTGCAACTTAAAATATTTCGCTGGCAATATTTCTTCAATGGTACAAAAGAACCCTGATAGCAATCCGAGCAAACGCAAAGGTCCCTGACGTATCATAGTAATCTCAAAAGAAGCTGGGTTAACGTATAGCAAGGACCTCGTATTTTCTTTTCTCTCGAAAGAGCCACATGTAATATTTCCTTTTGTGTCTACAGCTACCTTATCGAATTCCTTTTAGACTTATGAAGCTCAAGAATTAAACTCGATATTATTTCAAGAAACATTACCGATTGAGATTTCTATATCTAACCCGTAACATAATTATATCTGGCTCGTAATACGATTTTCACTTCACGTACTTTTGATTGCCTGTACTTCAATCAGAAGAACTTCCGTTCTAACTTGTATCCATATTTCTCCTCTGCAAACAATCAAACCTTGACGTTGTTTCATTTTGAAGTATTGCTGGAACGGATTGAATCATTCGATTGAATCGTTGAAGTTAAAAGGATTGAGAGAATTATTTTTGTGAACAAATCGACTGAATTACAACTCTACAATTCACTGAATCTTATGTGTTTAACAAGATATGAAATATTGACGATCACACATATTTGGACTCTAGATCGAACATAATTTAAATATTTGCAGTTCCATTTTAGCGAAGATTATATTAAAAGGCTATGTATATTTGCCAAGTTCAATATTAATTAAATGATACACATATTTGTTAAATCCAACATCAATTAAATGAGTACATATTTACAAAATTCATTATCAAATAAAATATGCATATTTACACATTTGTGCAACAAAACGCATACATTTTACATACGTTATGTTCTAATTATATTTATATTCAGAGTTTTTATAAATAATTATCTATTGATAAGTAAATATTATAAATAAATATATCTACTGTATCTGTTATGTAATAAATAAATATCTATAAATAATCAAGCTTTCATAAATAATTATAAGTAACAGAGTTTTTATAAATAATTATAAATAACAAAGTTTTTATAAATAATTATAAGTATCAAAGTTTTTATAAATAATTATTCAAAACTTATAGATATTAATTCAAAATTAAAAAGATAACATTTGGCTTTATCCTTAAAAGCATACCTATAATCGATAACATTAATTACTCCAAAAAAAATATCAATAAAGTGATGGTACGTGAACTGAATTTAACTGCGTGTTTAAAATCATACTAAGAGGATAATGGCTTTGTAGCCACTCACTGATAAACCATAACGTGGTTTGATACGTTTAATGTTGATTTAATTATATACCATTTGGGGTATTTGCGTTTGAGGGATTGTGAGGTATTGTATTATCAGCGATGGGCAGATCAAGTAACCACTAAAGAGCCTGAGGCCACTGGTTAGTATGTATAACAGCATAAAGGATGATAATTCAAAATTTTAAATCATCATTCCAAATTTTTAAATGAACATAGAAATTTATTAACTTGGAACACTGGAAATTTGGGTGTTTGTTAATTTCGAACTCTGGGAATTTAGGAATATCTTAATTTAGGACTCTTAATTTAGGCAATCTAGAAATGTAGAAATTTAGAAATTAAAAAATTCAAAAGTTTAGAAATTTAGAAACTTAGTAATTTGAACATTTGAAAATTCAGAAACTCAGAAACTCAGAAACTCAGAAACTCAGAAACTCAGAAACTCAGAAACTCAGAAACTCAGACACTCAGAAATGCAGAAATGCAGAAATGTAGAAATGCAGAAATTCAGAAACTCAGTAATTTAGAAATTCGAAAATTTGGAAATTTAGAAATTGAGTAATTTCGATAGAAATTTGATAAATTGGAAATTTACAAGTTGGATATTTAGAATTTTGAGAACTTAGAAATTTAGTAATATTCAATATTCAATAAAATTGTAATGTCAACAATGCTTATTAACTTCTCGAAGCAAAACAATAAAAGAAAGTCTATTAATCTTCACAATATATTATTTTACGTGTCATAATATAACAATATTATTTCAAGCTAAGTTCTCAAATAAAAGGAAATCTGAGTTTAATATCTTTTTTTATATACACCACAGGAAACTTCCGTTGAAATCTTGATTAATTACTCGGTTAACATTCTCTGTTAAATGCTTATCGGAGCATTTTAGAATTATGCACTCGAAGATCTATTCTTCGTTCGAACGTAACCCTCGTAACTTCTTACAGCTTTTACTTCATTTCAAAAATATTACCGGTATAAAAGTTTCCCGATAAAAAGGAAGTACGCACGGACGGTTTATGGTGGTTTTGTTACGGACGCAAGATAGAGAAAAAAAGATGTTTCTTCCTGTATCTATTATATATGTAACTATACACGAAAAATTCATTTTTTGAACATAGAATAAATTGTATTTTGTAGAATAAATGCATGGGAAATAATTGTGATAATATTGCTTAAATTGTGAACAATCTTATTTTTTCGGCTTTGCAAAATCTCAGTACAATTTTTCGATGATGAATAACATTTCAAAAATGAATAACGTTATCAAAGATGTATAACATTTCAAGGATGAATAACAAAGATGAATAACAAAATTTTCAAAAATGAATAACATTACTCGGTATTAAAAATTAATGGAACTAGATTGTTGATTACTTAAATAAAAGGAGTGTAATATAAACGTCGATTTCCTTGAAACAATCTGTCATTTTCTGATATAAATATTTTCCTAATATTTGCTTAATACTAACTACAGTGACAAAACATACGATGTTCGTATTTAGTGAGAATAACATTTTTTCAAAAGTAGATATATCATAACTGATTCACTATTTTAAATTATATAGTATGCCCAAAAATTTTCTATATCAATGTCTAGTTGATTAGACTTTTTTCACAAAAAGATCCTGCTACAATTCTATAAAATTTACATTGCTATTATATCTATAACAACATGAAACTGATTAATCCATTTTGCATCAGTGTACTCATTTGAGTACACTGCATTCATTGACTTTCATAAAGCATGAAATGTACACATGTGTTCCCAGCGTACCCATATGAGTACTAAAGCTTGTAACATGAAGAGATGTATTATTATTTTTATTATTGTTAAAAGAATGGCTCTTTTCTCAATAAAAATAAACTCACCAATACACACTTGAATACTTTGTTAATGAAAATAATAATATTTTATTTAATTATAATTACAGGTCTAGAAATTCACTAGATCGAATGGTGTGAAGTTCGTCGAATGTTCTCTGTCTATTTCTGTGTTTTTGGTTAGGAGAGACAAGGACGGTAAATATGATGTTACGAAAAAACACGCATTCTCCCAACCAAAACGCCTCTGCGAAGAAGTAATATTTCGACATGATTTCTTTTGCATACTACTCTCAGAAGTTTAATCTAGGTCGGTACGGGGGCCGATTTTGGAAAAGTGGGACGTGAACAATTTTCTTCTATAAGAAATATTAGTTTTCAGTTCATAAAATTGTTTTGGACAAAATTGCAAAATCGGCCTCCGTACCGACCTAGATTAAACTTCTGAGAGTAGTATGCAAAAGAAATCATGTCGAAATATTACTTCTTCGCAGAGTCGTTTTGGTTCGCGTAATGCGTGATTTTTCGTATCATATTTACCGTCCTTCTCTCTCCTAACCAAAAACACAGAAATAGACAGAGAACATTCGACGAACTTCACACCATTCGATCTAGTGAATTTCTAGATTCTTAAAAATCATGATTTAAGAATGATTAATATAAACGTCGATAACGCGCACCGTAGCAAAACGACTCTTCATCGTGACCATACGACATGTTACTGCAACGCTAAATTCTTATGTTTTTGCAAACGTGTCCGATCTTGCAGCGCCGCACACACACACACACATACATACTCACGCGTAGCACACAAAATTACACATATCTCAATAATTATAACAGAAGATTTCATTTGCTCGATAAAGTTGTATTGAATATCCGAACAAACATCATTGCCCTTTTTTTTCAAAAAAAAAAAAAAAAGAAATTGTGGGTACAAATGGGTTAAAATGATTAAAATGAGAATATATCCTTATATCCTGAGATTATCACTTTTTTAAAAAATAAATATTGTTGCGACGTGAAGCAAGCTTCGCGATTTATGAAGTGAAGCTAGTCCTGGCTACGAATTGAAGAGGTCCGCGGAAGTCGTCAGGCGGGACGAGCGGATCGAGTGGCCAGAACTTCCGGTAGCTGAGAGCAACCGCGGTATTTAAAAGATCAGAACCGCACCAGATCTCGATAGATACAGACGTCCGAATTCATTGTATATTTTAATAAATCGCTCACGTTCTAAGTTTGTGTATTGAAATTGATCATGGCTACTCGTGAGAGAACACTTCGGCGCAACAATATAATAATTAATTAAGTCTTATATATAATATATAGGAGGTCTAGAAGTTATATCGAAAGTGTAGAAATTCAGAGATTCACACATTTCGAAATTAATAGTTTAAAGATTTGTAAGTTTTAAAACTGATAATATTTTTTTTTTAAATAGTGATTTACAGTCGCATCAACTAATTAGGTTATTAGCGACTGTTGACCAGTTTACGGAGATAAGGTTATGGTCGGAAGTGGATGGTTTGACATAACTTTTTCATAGTTGGGTGAGGATTCCTATAGTTTTACAAAATTTTAGTAATGTGTCTTGATACGCTGTTGATGTGGTTGATTCAGTGAGGTTGTTCTTGATGTTTAATCTTCTTCTGGCGTGATTATATTTTCTGCATTCCAATATTATGTGTCTGATGGTTATGGTTGTGTTGCATATATCGTTCCTTCTGGGGCAACCGTTTTCGAGTATGTATGAGTGAGTCAATTTGGTGTGTTCGGTCCTAATTCGGGTTACTGCCACTTGATTTCTTCTATTATGTTTCGGGTTAGTTTTTAAATCGTAGAATTTATCGAGTTGTTGATGGGTTGAGCTGGCTTAGTATATTCTCCATGTAGAGTTCCATGACTGTTTTAGTAGTATCGCGATATAATTATTGATGTCCATAAAGGTAAAACTGATAATTTGAAACTGTGGAAATCTCTAAATATATAAATTTCAAGTTTTCAATTTTCCAAATTTTCAATAGTAAACATATAAAAACAAAATTTCCCTTATCATTCGTGCACAGTAATCATTACTTTCATCGTACCCACCCTTTATAAACATAAAAAGGTTCAGTAATATAAGGTTAAAAAGGAATAAAATTTTTATCGCCGAAGAAAGTTTCACGAAGATCGAAATAAGCATCGGGGGAATACGATTGTCGAAGTCTCGTATCTCGGCTTCTCCAACTTTTGTTCAATGGTGATTGCAACAAATATCACAAAGGTTGCAGAAACGCCGGATAAAAATAAAGCAACCGGTGCGATTTCGCAAGGGTAAGATTCTCATAAAAGTTTCTACTTTTACGAATGGTCGTACAATTTCTACGTCCATTGCGGAACGACGGAATCGATACGCGTTTATTCGAACTTTAATTCTATTCGACGGTTATTCGAACCGAATATTCGCGGCCCGTGAAAACGGGAGCAACCGAGATCGAAATTTCAGACGCGTATTCAACTACTTTGCCGAAATGCGAATACGAAACGGATATATCGAATTTGTCATTTTCGATTTCCCGAAATCATAACTCTCAACATTTCCCGACTTCCGAAGCCGATCTATTCGCGATATCCCTCAGGCTAGTATCCAACGATTTTCGACAGATTTCGAACTGCGCGAAAAATCGTTTACTTCCGAGATCAATCGCTGACCTCAAAGATTCCGACCCGCTGAAGAATCCCATCCACTGGAAACATTTAGAAACATTTTATCTGTTGAGATATTCTGGAATTAAGCCGTAATCCCCAGTAGATCAATCTTAATCGCTGCCATCAAGCTTCTTAATCACCTCGAGTGATTTGCAGATCGCTGTGTAAAAAAATAATATAGATAATAATTTTTCGGAAAAAATAAAACTGACTTGAAACGAAAAAGGTAATAAAATTTTAGTGATGTTGTTGAATATTGAAAATGAGTTGTTTGCGACAATTTCTTCTTTAACACTAGATTTACGGAACCCGTCAAAATTAAATCTTTCATTTCTTATTATCGATTAAGGTTTTGTCAAAATGTATGTTAACCTTCATCGAGATAAAGTGTTGGAGTTTTGAATTTACGCGCTTTTAAAACTCTTAAATGAAGAAATTCGCGGTCCTTCGTTTTCTGTTTTTGGTTGCCGTGCAGTGTTGTGTGTTTGGAGAATCGTTAGTGACTTCACGTTTTACGATGCCCGGCGTCTTCTTGTAATAATTTATTTGCGTATTTTTAATAAAAATAAACTGTGTTCACTATTAAAAATCCATCATAAAGAATATAAGCGGCTTGAAAATTATCTATTATTTAATTATTTTCATAATTTAGTTTCAATTCAAAAATAAATAGTCAATCAACATTTTTAGGGTTAATCTACTAATATCGATTTGTTGAAATTGGCGGTAAATTTGAATAATTTAAAAGTTCACAGTAAGTGACTTCGCTGATTATGAAAAAAATTTATGACATATATATTCCTTTTAAGCAACATTTTGTATCTGTTATTTGTGAAGAATTTAAAGACTTTGTTTTCTTAAAATTTAACACTAGAATAGTGTTTACAGTTATAACTATTTACAGTTATATAACAGGTTATTAGTAAATATTAACAATAAAAAAAATTTACTTCACTTAGGAAAAGAAAATAATTTATGCATTATTCTTTGTACATTTTTTGCAAATGAAAGTGGAAATCTTTTTATGTGTGCGTCCTCCGCAAACATACTTTTGACATTTTTCACATATATTATTTATTTTGTTGTTGTGGTAAAGTCGTACTTGACAAATTTTGCATTTGTTAGATTGGGTTGCATTTGATGATGCTGCAGTTGATCTTTGTGGGTCCTCACGTCCTGATGAAAATACAAGTAGATGGTAATCTTCCAGGAATACCACCTTCGTCAAATTTTGACCACACAGTACCATCGGCGCAACTGTTTCGGTCTCCTGAAAGGTGTTTTCAGTTTCTTCATCAGAGTCTGAACTACTTAGCACTCTACACCTTTTCCTGGGCATATTGATGACACTTTCATTTTCATTATTGGTGATCAACTCTTCACCGCTATCTTCAGTGTCAGTTGTTTCACTTTGAATATAATCCGCTTCATAGTTCAGAATTTGTTGCATCTGATTCTACATTGGAGCACTCTTCACTTATGTCCGTTAGCTTTTCCAATAACTCACTTCTATTCGACATTTCTTTCATGAATTTAGGACGCAAAAGAAATAAAATAAACAATTTGTTAGAACAAGTATCACTGCATAAAGATTCGAATAATAATACTTTAGCTTATTGAGCAACTGCAACTTATCAAGTATACGCCCAAATCGATAATTTATCATGTGACGGTAATCGAAAAAAATGAAAACTGTTATTTCAATACAGAGCCGTACTGGTCATATAAGAAATTTACTCAATTCAATAATAAGAATCATTTGATCATTTAAAATTTCCCAAGCAGTCAAAATGACTGCTTTGGGCAATACAGGTATAACACATATATATACCGGAAATGAAAGAGGGGGGGAGGCAACTACAATGATTAATAAACGCATTTATATGTTGTACAAAAAGTCACAAAATTCTAAGAAGCTGTGTCATGTCATTCTATACACAATTGTTTTTCTAATTGAAATTGAAAAGCAGTCAAAATGACTGCCTTAGGCAATCTAGTGTTAAAGACAACTTTGAGAAGTAGATATTGATAGATTAAAGATGAATTCAAGTTAATGGAAACATTATCCCCCGAAGTCGATTTATTTGTCTGTTCTGTATTTTTAAGAACGATAAAAACCAAATTGTGCCACATAAAGTTAAAAAGAGTGTAATATAGATCAATTTATATTCCCCTAAATTTTTATAACTTTTTAACTATACATATAATCATAATCTTAAATGTAATGTAATATAGATTAATTTATTTTAGTTGATATTTTTATCACTTCGTTTTATGCTATTATATAAAACATTGAGATGCATTACTTTACAAGACATGCAAAAGATCAGTCAAAAAGAAAACAATCTCTTATTTTCTTTATTTCGTACGATTTAGAAGTTCACAAATTTTCGAACTGCCAAAATTAAAAATTTTTAAATTTAAGGTTTTAAAGTTTTCATGTAACTACGATTGCAGGCCTTAATTCCCAAAATTCCTAAATTCCTAAAGTTCCAAATTCAGAAATTCCCAAATTTCCAGATTTTCAAATTTTCAGATTTTCAGATTTCCATATTTCCAAATTTCCAAATTTCCAAATTTCCAAATACCCAAATTCCCAAATTCCTAAAGCTCCAAATTTCAAAATTCCTAAATTCCTAAATTCCTAAATTCCCAAATTCCTAAATTTCTAAATTTCTAAATTTCTAAATTCCTAAGGTTCTAAATTCCAAAATTCCAAATTTCCAAATTTCCAAACTGCCCAATTACGTAATCCCCAACTTCTCAAAATTCCAACTTCACATACTTCTACGAAATTCCCAAATGTCCACATTCTCAAATTTTAAAATTCTCAAATGTGCTCATTCTCAAATTCTAAATTTCCCAAATTCTTACTTCCTGATTCTCCAAATTTCCCAAATCCCTATTTCCAAATCATTCAAACATCCACCTCCTAAACAATCCACCCAAAAGATATAACTTCCAAAGTCTAGAAAACACACAATGAACTTCAGCAGTCCACATACGTACATACACAGAAAATCGAAACTTCACTCTGATCGTAGCAAGTTAAATTCCCTAAAGCGTGTCGATACAGAGCAGTTCGTCAATGTTCAAGGTGAAAGCAAATCCATGTAACATAAGTGTTATCCATAAATCGAAAGAGTCGACCAATTGCGAGTACGGAGCAAAACAAAACACTAGCGAACAAGGGAACGCGTCAAGAGGTACGAATGACCACAATATTTCGTACGCCTTCGAATACGAGTCGCAACCAATTCGTTCTCGTTCCAAGGAGGGTCTAACCGGTTCATAAATATCCCATAAGTTAGATCGCTGGTAACACGGATGGTTTAAAAACAGCTTGTACACACGAGCAGCGGAACGAAACAAATTACGCCTCAACGGGCACACCGCGAGATATTCCGGGTTGAATGTAAATTTCAGCCGCGTTCTGGAACTACGTGTCGCGAAACTGTGGAAGAAAAACACGAAGGAAAAGACGTGGCTGGGTCAGAAGGGGGTGAAGTTGAGGCAGAACCGAGGGGTGTGAGGCATCTGGAGAGTTATGTGCCGACAAGCCGACAACCCCTTAGCACCGAGTGACAAATACGAGCTGCGCTGTGCCTTTGCTGCCTCGACACTATACTCCCTTGTCCTAAGAGACGGAAAAGAAAGAAAGGCCGACCACCTTTTCAACCCCCGATGAGTCACTCGGCCCGCGGCTTATGGCTGCGAATGACAGACCCTCACAGACCTTGTCCATAACCGATCTGCAAATTTCTTTTCACGCTATCCTGTAGCAAAATTTCCTTGTCGCATAATTTTTCATGCTCTGCAGAAGACTGGGGATATTTGGGACAGATGCGCTAGGGAGAATACTTTGGAGAACACGTATGTAAACTATGGTGGGTGGAAAAACTATTGTATTTTCTTTTTATAAATAGGAGACAAGTTTTTATTTTCTTTTTACGTAGATGCGACTTCAAGTAATTTAGTAATGTTATTAATAGCTTATATGTTGATGAATTGCAATGTATGATATACTTTTGGGTATATATCATATTTAGGCAATGAATGAATGATGTTGATGTAAGTGTTCGTTAAGTATTTTATACTCTTGGTCTTTATTAGTGACGATTTCGCAATTCAAATGTAATAAATCATATTTTTTGTATATCTTATCTTCGGTTACAAAAATTATTAAAAAATATATTGTCGAAATGTATGTTAACATTCATGGAAATAAGGAATCTTTATACATAAGACTTACATTACTTGCAATTCAAAGATCCATAGTACTCCAACGTATGTTGAATATAACCTCCAAACTTGAGTTTGTTAATAACTTGATTTTGTTAACCATCATCGAGATAAGGAATCATTGTATAACCTAACCTCTTATTTATTTATTTTCATAGTTTTGTTTTGTTTGAAATATAAGTGATTATTAAACGTCCATAAATCTTGGGTTAAGGGCAAATACCTTCGATTAGGTTCGCAAGGAAACCGGCGTCCCGCGGAAGGATTCAGGGGCGTTATTGTTATTATTTATCTCGACGATTTTTCTCGGGATACTTATAGCCAACTGTCAAGCTCAGATGCAAATATTCGTGACTTTGAAACTGAGTAAATGCGGCGAGAGGAAAAAGTGGAGAAAGCAGCAGGATATTTCATGGCGGGCAAAAGTGGAAATTCGCGAGAAACGGGACGAAGATATCTATATACTGCTGCTGCTGCTGCTGTTGTTGTTGTGGTTTATGAGGCTGAAAGATTTTAGAGGGGTTCTTTGGAATCGCTCGAGCAGATGCATAATAAAGCAAAATCAAAAAATATACGAGCTGACTGAAATTTAAAGTTGCAGCGTTATAACCGCTCGCGAAACAATTTCGTTGCTTCGCGATGGAAGAAAACAATGAAAATATCACATTGTGAACTGTTTTAACGGGCATCGAAGTAAACAGTTTCATGTTTTAAAAACATTCTGTTATGCCCCTCGTTTAAAAGAATATCTGTTCAGAATCTTCTTTGAAGGGAAGGAGGCTGTCTATAGGAAGTTCTTTAAAAAGTTTCTTCATCAAACAGATATTTCATAATCTCTAGAATAAATATTATTTGTTATTAAGAATTATGGGAAAAGAGAATTGTTAAGAATTGTACAAATTGTTTCAGAACATTCATTGAAACGTGTCAATGAAATTGGGAGAAATGAAGTTTCCTAAAAAAGTTTAGAAAATTAATGTAGTTTTATAGAAAATTACACTAACTATATAACAATATGTTACAAAAAAATATGAGGAAATGTGATACTAGTTTTATTTAAAAACATAATATATTATTTAAATGTTCATTTCTTGAAAGATACACAAATTGTAAGGTGACTAATTAATTGTTTCATAAGTATTGATCAGAACAGATATTTTGTAATCTGTATAATAAAAGACGTTATTAAAATTATAGGAAAAGCGAATTATCGGTAAAAATATAGGAACAAGCTATTTTAGTAAGACAGGTTCCGTGAAATTAATTAAATATATTACACAAAAGTATTAAAAAATAAAGTAATCGTCGTATTACTTAAGAATGCAATATTGTATTATTCACGTAGTAGTAGTATTACTTAAGAATGCAATATATTATTCACATGTTTACTTCTTAATAGATACAAAAAATGTAAAATAAATTAATAACTTTTTATAGTTAAATAAAGCACTTTAGACTTCAAATAAAGCAGAACTAAAAAGATTCTTTCACCGAATATTTTATAAAAAATATCTGCGTATAAAACATTACTATAGCCTCTATTTTAATGAGCTAAACGTTTGCTCACACGTATAAAAAATGTTCAACAAATTCATATTAAAAATTGGGATAAAGAATTTATATAGTATGATGATAGAAACTGCTCGTAATATAATTATTTGCACTTTAACCGTCAATTTAGCTCGATTTTCTTGCAATATTAGCCGATGTCATAAAATTAATTAAAACTCTATGCTACCACCAGCTCTCATGTTATTAATTCGCGAAAGAAGAATTTTCTTCGTGAACATGTTCAATACTACCAGCTACCTCTAATTATGTTAGACAAGAGATGAAATTATGTATTTATCTGTAATTATACCTAAAAGCTTTCTGCTCATGTTGTAATCACTACGTGAATTAATTTCTCTGTGAAATCAAAATTGGAGAAATGTGAACCTTCTCCGATATTTAAACAATAGCTTTATGATGACTTTCCACTTAATTTAATTATTAATTAGTTTAATTAATTCCATTAATTTTATTATATTGAATTAATTCGCTGAATTAAGCGTCAGTTTAAGAGAAATGTTAATGCGAATGTGGAGATTCAGAATTTGAAAATTGCGTTTTCAGGAATTGGAAAATTGGAAAATTTGAAAATGTCATATTTAAAAATGATAAAAAAAATAAAATACAAAATAAAATTTCTACAATATTTGAATCTCCTGTCTTCAGCATTATGGTTTCTCCTTTTACTAATATCTCTGCTAATTTTATTCGTGCATCTAACGGTAATTCAGATATTCATGAGAAATCTCACGCTGCAATGATTCATCTTTCCAAACATAAACTCGGAAAGGATGCATTAAAACGTTTCCAACAATGCGACTATCCTGTTTTCCTATAGTTTCAGTGAAAGAAACGGAAGCGAAACGCGATGAAACCGAATCACCAGAACGTAACGACCGTTAGCCATTTATTTCCGCGTGCGAAGGAACGTATCTTGCTGGCTGTAAACAATTTAATTGTCGCGGAAGATTAATCGTTGTTGCCGGAATTAATCAGTAGAAATGCGTTTATTTCTGGTAGGAAACGTAGTTCGTAATTAATGAGAGAAGGACGGGCTTAATGTGTCCTGACAAACCGCGCTTGTCCACCGCATTTATGGTAATCACTATGATGATGACGTGCATGGGAATGCGAAAGGCTGGGACAAAGGAAAGTTCGTAGTCAGCTATGACGATATTAAGGATGCTTAGGTAAAATGCTTAATAATGGTAAGCGAGCCAACGCCATCGCTATTACTTCTACCCTTCTGCCTCTCGAGGGTGATAAAATTTTCGTGTTGTTGGAATATTGTTTCGGTCTAATGTTGTTCGGTCTTATCGCCATTAACAAAATGGGTAAGACTTTACCTCTCAAGCTTTTAACACACGATCTACGCTACTTTATTTTTTGAGTTTTCGGATGATGAATACGAATGTCATAAATACTATATAGTACAATACAGTACATAAGTGTATAGTACATAAGTAACCTCTCAAAGCATGTAGAAAAACATTTGCTGTTCAGTTAGAGCAATTCACAATATTGACCAGAAAGTTACAATTTCCTAACAAGTTAGAATTAAAATATCTCCTAAACTAATGATTTTTTCACATAAATAGATTAATACTTTTTTGTAAAGAATATGAAGGAGAACCAGCTGATGCAATAAAAAATATATGATTCCATTTAAAAAAATATTAATGACCTTCACATGTCCTTTACACGTTCACCTACAAAACAAATATACTACCAACAAATGCCTCTCTCAAAACCATTCAACTTCATCTGAAACATTGTTTGCTATGAGTAATAATAATGAAGCAAATCTAAATGGCAAAATATGGTGAGCGATCCTGTATACATAAACCTTGTTTATGTTTCTGTAACGACTCTGGAACCTAGATTCAGATAGTTACTAGCGCTAGTAAGGTAAAGAGCGGCTTTTACCAACTGAACGACTCGTTTTGGAAAATAACTAAATGTATAGATTGTGGGATTCGTGTGGTGTGCGGTTAAGGAGTGAAATCCACAGGTCAATATCTTTCAACAATAAGGTTTATTCAATAAAATAATGAAGATGATGAATTTAACAAATAACAAGTAACGAATGACAACAAAGTATGAAAAGTATATTGGTTCGATCAAAAGAAATTAAATAGACTTTGATATATTATTGATAATAGAAATAATAGTACTTGGTAAATTAAACAATACGTAATTGATAATTATGAATCTAACTAAATGACTCTTGCTAGGTAATACTTTATATTAGATCGTACCTAAGTCTGTTTTCGGATGAAGCTAACTTCGCTTTTATATAATTAATTGAATTCGATATTCTATATTATTCAGTTCTCGTCTCGAACGCTATCGCAATTACAAAGTTTATATTGATTAATACGTTTATAATTTATATAATGAAAATTCTTTTCGGAATTATTAATAATATTAGCGCGTGATAGTCTACCGCAGCGAGGAACACGACCTAAATGAATTAATTACTCGGAACAGTTACTCTTTTAATTTGTCTCGACAACTAATTGTTCATGACCCTTTGTGTCAAAACGAACACTGACAGCCAAAACCAGATCGCTTAATTGGGGAGCCTGCGTTAGCTAGCTACTAGAACGACCCAACGATACAGGAAAAGGGTGAACAGTATAAGTTGACAGGGTAGCAAATCAATTGATTCTAATATTAAATCGTAATTGCTGAACTGCCACCCAAAAGACACGGGCTTCAGAGACCAAGCCGCTCAAATGGGGAGCCTGCGTTAGCTAGCTACGAAACGACCCAGAGCAAGCTCCGAGAATCTGATGGCGCGTTAGCAATCCGATGTAAAATCAAATATGAGTAGCTGAGAGCTATCCTTTCGATATCTTAGCCTTTCTTGGCGCCAAGTATAGCACTCTCCTAAAGGAGTTTCAGATACGAGACCGTTTGAATGGGGAGCCTGCGTTAGCTAGCTACTAGAACGATCCACGACCAAGTATCCAAATGGCGTATACCTGCTTTACCAGTCAAGTATTAAGAATCGTTGCGGCTCTTCACAGCGAAAACTGTTCCGGTTATACTTATCTGAAGACTTCTAGCTGGCTCGACTTCGAAAACTGTTCTGCGATTTTGGCGAGCTCCACTCGGCCTTTTATACTCGCCAGCCTGGCGAATTCTCGGAAAACCCCCATAACGTCGAAATATATAATTGTCTTATAAATTCGTAATTAGACATTAATTGTACAAACGAACGGTTTAATTACATTATAAATATCGCTTTCTACATTATGGTTTACATTTCTGATATAAAAATAGTAATTTAATAGTGTTTTAATGAAATTGCATTTTCTATCTCTTTCTATACGCTGTGCACGACTTCTATACAGATCGGAGCTAAATGTATAAGCATAGGATGCTTCTAGAACATTCCATTGAATAATATTATAATTTACAACATATATTGCAATAAACTAACGTTTGACTTTAATTCTGGATAACATAATATTAGTACGCTTGATATGTAGTAACTGATTTGTTTAGCTAATAGTTTTTAATAATTAATAATATCGAAATTGTAAAATGTATTTCTATCCTTCTCTAAGTCTACGCGAGAATTCCAGGAAATTCGGGGCGAGCTTCGCGGCACGTAAACACATAGCATTGCGGAATTTTCCTTATAGAATTATATATTTATTACCGACAGTTTACTGAATTCTTATGATACTCGATTTGTCTAATGTCGCGGTCGGTAAGGGTGAAATACAGTCGATAATTGAAGAAATGACACTGCAATAAAAGTTTAAAAATTCTTCAGGAATGTTACATTTCTTATTAAAGTCGTTGACTCAATATCTATAGTTATCAGTGGACTTGACATTTCTTGTATTTCATGAATTTTATTAATTAGATTATTGTTTTCTTTATTAAACTAGTAATATAATTTACTGTTTTTTATTCTACTATTTGACAATATTTTGAATTATACTATTTTAAATTTGAAATATTATAATTTACTTAGTTAATAATTTATAGTCTACAGATATATATGCATCTGTAATATATCAAAATCGTAAGGTATAAATGAATTCTTGAGATCCACAATTAATAAATAACATGATTTGTAAATGTTCTATAAATTTTATCATAAATGCGTAGACAAGGAGTCTTATTACTAACTTTCTGATTAAGATACTCATTATTGAAGAATTAATTAATTGGACAATCTCTTTATTCATTTTATATCGTGTCCCTACTGTATTTTGAGAAAGAGAATTGCAAATTATAAAACGATAGTATCCGCAATTTCGTTGCGATTTCCTGGAACATCCTCTATATTCCGACATTATCAGCATAGTAATTCGAAAGAAATTTCCATAGAAATCACTGGAGGCACCGTTCGCATCGTCGGCAAAAACGAAATTCGAGTAAAGATTAATGGAATAACCGTAGAAGAAAAACGTGGAACGAGCAACAGGAGCGTTGAATTGAATTAACGTATATCCCGACGAACGATCTAAGTTGAAAGCAACAAAGAGTTTCAAGCTCGAAGCATTTTCTGTAACGATCGTTAGAGAGAATTTAATCCCGTTTCTTCGGTTGTTGTCAGCCTGGACAACGAAGAACGAGTAAGAAATTAGGGCAGAGTTTCTTTCTGTATCGATTTCTTTTTCATCCCTCGAACAGTTTGTGTGTCTCTGTGTCAGCCACGTAAAGACACAATTCAACGATCGAGAAAATAGAAGGGGTGGCTCGACACTAGAAAAGGTCAAGTGAATGCAGTTAATACTTCACTAGGTATACTGGCAATTTCTCTCGAGTATGTTTACGTGGGTAATCTTAATCGGTGGAAGAAAGAAAGCGTGGCTGACTCGAGAGCCCGAAAGCAGGTTGAGTGTGAGACAAAGAATGAGGAAGAAGGGAAACTTAACACAGGGTTGAAAGGTACTACACCAGATATTGGCCACTCCGGCTTCTTATGTGAATAAATGTCAACGATAGAGACGTTTCGACATGAAAAATTAGTAACAAAAAATTTCGTGACATGAACGAGGATTATTTTGATGTTTACTGAAATTTCTGGGTTTGAGGAATTTATAAAATGGACGGGTTAATTTACAGGTGGAGAAAATCGATGATTTTGTAAGGGACACTTTTAAAATTTACTTTAGCTGACGTATCAAATTTTATCGTATTAAATTTTTTAATTTAAATACATACATTTTTTATATAATATAATTAATATGTCAATGTTTGAATCTTCTCGTAAGGGTTTACACTAAACGAATAAATGCTTATTTGTTCCCTTATTTCAGTGAGTTCAACATACCTTCCTTATTTACAGTTGAATTTTACACTCTAGGTCAGAAAAGAACGAGCATTTGTTCGTTTACCGTAAACGTACCCTAAGACGTGCTCGAAAAGGTGAAACGAGAATATTCGCGTCGACGCGAACACCGACGCATCTTTACGTGTGCTCTAAATGTCGGTCTGCTTAATTCGACGTGAAACCGGCCGTGAAAAACGGGCGCTGCGAGTTAATTCCCCTGCGTGTCGTTTTACCTCGTTTTCCCCGATTTTCTATCTCCCCGCTATCCTCCGCGATTCAACGTTCTGCCTACCGTTTTTTCTTCGCTACTCTTTTGTTTTTGCGATCCCATTTTTTTTTATCCACGATGAGAATAATTCCGAGTCAACGAACGTGCACACGGATAATCGGATTTATTGACCGAAACAACGAGGAGTCTGTCTTCAAATGGCGTTCGTTTTCTGTTTGATCTTCAGTATTTGATCATGCCTGCGTTTATGTTAACTATTTTACATTCGAACTTTTATTAGCTTTGCATTTTATTTTTGAGCTCATACTACGTCAATTATATTCCCTTGTAATAAATTAAATACTCTGTTTTGTATATTTGATTTTTGTGGTTACATGTATACGTGTAATGTATAATATATACATATTGATACGTATAATTATTATATGAGGTCATTTTGACAATTTCGACAGAACTTTTTATGTACACCTATGAAAAATTTATGGGTGAAATTTTAAGTTGATAAAGTGCGAGGCAATTCTTATATTGACGGAAAATTAATTATAGTGAAACTTGATTGAGAGAAGTTTAGAAATTACTAGTTTCATTGGTTTCATACCTAAAGCATTATTGTAGTCAGTTAACGAGATCAATTTGACTATAAATTATGTTTAGAAAATACAAGACTGTATTAACACGTTGACCGCCATGATGGTCATCTCCGTTACAAATTAAGTTAAATTAATTATTTATAAGAGAAGCAAACTTATAAGAACTCTTAATATTGAGGCAATAATATATACTAACAAATTAAAATATAAAATTGAAAGATTAAATACTTTTTTTCTTGACAATCTCTGTTAGTGTACCTGACCATAAATGTCAAGTTTCACTGTGACAATCAATGTGTTGAATAATACAGTTCAAATAATTGAACTAAAATTTGAATTATTACTGGAATACCTTCTAATTTTGTAAAAATTGATTTCAGTTAATAATTAATAAATAATAATCGTTTCCTCTAAATATTACTATGATTCGCCTTGCTAAAACCATATAATTGGATGATGATACTGTAAGCACCGTGTAAGTTGATTATATTGTCTGCATTCACGTTTCGCATCAATGACCACCAATCAAAAGAGATTCAAATCGATCAACTGACCAATTAAAAACGGCTTACACTCGAAAACCACGAACTATGTTCGGGACCAATAATCCAAGCTATGAAAGCCTGAAATCTACCTTTATTTTGCCCATCTGGTATATTGACAAGGATTGTCGACCTAGTTCGGATTTAACTCTCTATAATCCGAACCTAGGTTTATCAAGACAAATGATAAAGTACTTTTCGAGATATTCGTAGCTCTAAAGCTTGACGGGATCATAATATTTGTCGTGTTGTTTTATGACCTATTAGTTGAAGTACAATATTTGTGGAGATATGATATATCACTTCGAAATTAAACCATTGCACAGATTATTGGATGAAGAATAATTTAAATTGAACTGTCGTAAACTAAAGTTTATGATATTATGCAGAATATTTTATCTAACTATATCATTTGTAATTATTTTATTATTTATAAGGAAAAAATACTTCACATTAAGTAAAATATTTTGGACGGAAATTTATTTAGTTTGAGGTTATTTTATTATGATGTATAATGCACATTTACTTTGAGGTTAAAAATAAAACTGAAAAATATATTATACAAGCAGTTATATATATTATAAAAGCAATTATGCAAGCATAAATTAATTATAGTAATTTAACTTTTAAGTTTAATATTATTTAAAAATAATATTGCAACACAATATAAAGTAATGTAACGTAAATAATATAATATAAATAACAAAATAAATAAACATTAATTTTATGTCTCTACAAAAATCATTACAAATTACAAAGAAACCACCCTAACAAATTTTGTAATTTAAAATAAGAGACTTGTAAACGAGTCATTTGACCGATTTAATGGTTTTAGTGTTAAATTCTCCGTAAGGAATGGCATTAATCGAATACAATTGGAATTAGTTACTTATTTCCTTTCAAAAGCATTTGCATTCAAAACGCGACAAGGGATGTTATTTTTCATTGCGCTTTTCGATGCAAATAATCTCTGTCGGATTTCACTTTATTTATCACAAATAAAACGAAGCGTAATCCGCGCACGGGAAACGAACCGATAGAGAAAGCACGCGGTTTTATCGTGAGCTCGATACACAAAAAAAAAAAATGATAGGAGGGGCACAAAAAAAATCGAAGAAACGCTGATTATCGATCCACCGGCAACAGAAAAATCTCGATTCGTGTTCGTGATCGTTATGGGGATGCCGGGATAACGCGTTCGCAAATACCAACGGACATGGTGTACCTATTCGAATAAACTGCCTCGTGTCCTAGATAATTTGTCACTGCGAAATCCGCGGGGATTATTTGTCGAGCTAATAATGTGGGTCCACTGTCCCTGTTTGCTGTGTAAACGATAAAATCAGCGAAAATGCATCCGCATCGAGTAATTGCACGCGCAAGTATCCGTGTTCAAATCTCCCTATATAATTATTAATGAAAAGCAAGGAAATTACATCGACGCAGCGCCAACTTATGCATATTCTTCCACAATTTCACCGAATCTAAATATCCGACAAATAAAGCAGAATTTTTGTGATAGTGGAAAAATTAGATGCAACGCAAGATTGTCAACTTTTTAAATCCTGAACTGTGTTTGCAAATTTTTTCAAATTATCAAATTTCTAAATTTCATATATTTTCAGTGTATTATTTCTCAAGTAAACGATTCTTGATTTGTCAAATTTTAAATTCTTAACCTTGCAGTGCTTTGATGAGTGAGTCATGACGCACTCACGGCAAATACGCCCTCAATGTCGCACTCAAATGCGACAAATGTTACTTGAGTATTTAATACGTTTCAATTTGAAGTTTTATAATTATAATTTGCAGTCAAAGACCACTGAATGCAAAATAGTCAGGTTTACCCCTATGTTCCTAAGCCTTCAAATTACTTAGATACCAAGTTCCTAGATCCACAAATTCTCACGTTCGCAATTTTGGACCTCCATATCTCTGGATTCCTGTATTCCTGCATCTCCAAATTCATATGTCATATATTGCGACTGATATACACACAACAATTTATAAGAGAAAATTGTGCTGAACCATTTATGTAGAAAATCATTTTCAACTTTTTTATTCGTAAAGAAATTCATTGTTAACCCTTAACTGAGGTATAAAACGACCCTAGCCAATTTAGCTTCAATTTTAGCCGTTGTGAGTCTTAGAAATCATACTAACAATCTGTTACATGTCAAGAGTGTTCAACTAAAATTTTAACTTTTTATATTAAACAAAATTTTTAATTTTTCTGTGAAAATTGTCATCTTTTCAATTTCTTCACGTTTTTGATTTTTTTTTTTCCTATTCGACGTTTTAATTTACTGAAATCAGCCGTGAAATATGTTAAACAAATTTACAGAGACTATTTATAATTTTTTCTAGTTAAAAAAATATGTGCTTTCTTTGTGAGAAACAGTTTTAGTTGCTGTAGTCTTAAACATCCCAGTTAGGTATGCTGTTCTAATGAAGTATGACCATTAAGGGTTAAATCAATAAATGCTAATCAAACATCTCTTATAATAGACATTACGAAACTATTCTACGTTTCTAATATAAAGTCACCTGCCTAATAGTTTGATAAAAGTATATTTTATTCAGTCAAAATCGTATAACCCAATTTAACCAGGAGTTCTATATCTATTCCTGTAGAGCCATTTTACTAATTTGATGAGAGTTTCGAGTACGATTCATGATATCGATAATCGTAACAATCCCTTTTGGAAATGTACTTTGATCTATTACCATGATCGCTAAAGCTGGACCATGTATATCTACCAGGTTTCAATTTTAACTGGCCAATACATTAATACCGGTGATCTGAATTTGAAACAATGCGTTAAACCGACGTAGTTGCTAATTACACTTTGTCCGCTTTGTTAAATTTGTAATCACAGTGCCTACATTATAATTGCCGATAATGTCGATCTGTTCAGCTGACAGAATCGGATTATTTTAATACGTTATTCATGTTTTAGGACCGCAACAATTCTAACGATTCCACGCGGATTCGAATAATCGTAATAGATCCGCCCATGACTATTGCATAATTCATGGTAAATCGAGGCTGCATCATTGTATCCATTTTACCGTCTATCTCACCCTACACGAACGTATAAACATATAAATGTTGCAATTAGCCAAGGCTAAACGTGGTATTCAATATATGTATCATTTGCATCCCACAATTTTGAAGAAAAACACTGAGACATGGTATTTGGTTACAATTTACAAATTTCACATCGCGGTATTTGATCGTTCTTCGTACAAAAGAATTTTATTGTATATACAGGGTGTCCACCACATTTTGCCATCTAGATTTGCGTCATTATTATTACTCATAGCAAACAATGTTTCAGATGAAGTGGAATGGTTTTGAGAGAGGCATATGTTGGTAGTATATTTTTTTTGTAGGTGAACGTGTAAAGGACATATGAAGGTCATTAATATTTTTCTAAATGGAATCATATACTTTTTATTGCATCAGCTGATACTCCTTCATATTTTTTACAAAAAAGGGATTAATTTATTTATGTGAAAAAATTATTAGTTTAGGTGATATTTTAATTCTAACTTGTTAGGAAATCGTGACTTTCTGGTCAATATTGTGAATTGCTCTAACTGAACAGCAAATGTTTTTCTACATGCTTTGAAAGGTTACGTGTCACCAAACGAATTGTGAGTTTTTCTTTTTTTTTTGTTATGCAGTAACAGTGAAATTTAGTCTCTATTACGTCTCTAATACGATGAATACGACGATACGGTGAATTATCACTTCATAATGAAGTATTCTAAAGAAGAAAAGATAGACGTGTTATCAGTTTATTTTGAAGCTGGGAAAAGTGCTACACATGCAGAAAGATTATACACTACGGAATGTTAGTAAGTCATTAATTTCTCGATTCAGAAAGTGTTCTGATGCAAATGGTCACCACATTGAACTTTTTCTGTAAATAGACATTAAAATTAAAATATCTCCAAAACTAATTATTTTTTCACATAAATAGATTAATACTTTTTTGTGAAGAATATGAAGGAGTATCAGTTGATGCAATAAAAAATATATGACTTTATTTAAAAAAACATTAATGACCTTCATATGTCCTTTACACCTTCACCTACAAAAAAAATTTACCACCAGCATATGCCCCTCTCAAAACCATTCAACTTCATCTAAAACATTGTTTGCTATGAGTAATAATAATTACGCAAATCTAGATGGCAAAATGTGGTGAGCCACCCTGTATATTAAAGAGACTGCGTATGTTTATGTGAACATGTTATGTGAACATTTTATTTTATAAAAATAAAATATTTTATGTCCCGAGGCAAAGTTGGATAAACGTACTCTCTTGTAATCAAAGGCTATGATGCATATTTTGTGCATATTACATTCTTTCCCATACTCACAACCGGGTTATACAGCAACTGACCGATTAATTATTAATAATTTTCACGTGGTTCTTTTTAGGTCTCCAAATTACGTACACTGCCGAACAAAGACGACAGTGCTTTGTATGAAAATTTAGGAATTTGAGTATTTGAAAATTTAGAAATTGCAATTCGTGAACTTAAACATTCAAGAATTTCTAAATTTGGGAATTTAGAAAATTTTATAATTTAAAAATTTGTATGCTTAAGAATTTTTGTGTTTGAAAAATTAGAAATTGAAAATGTGAAAATTTGATAATTAGTAAATTTAGAAATTTAGAAATTTGACAGATTAGACCTCAGTAATTCAAGAGTTTGGAACTTGCAATTTTAACAATTTAAAAATTTCAACAATTTATTAACTTGAAATTTTGTAATTTTAATAACACACAAGTTTGGGAATTACAAAATCAATAATTTGGAAATTTGAAAATCTGACAACTTTTATGTTTGAAACATTCGAAACTTAGAATTTCTAAAATGTTCGAACATAAAAATCAAAGAATTTTCCAGAATTTATACCTTTAGTTTCTCAAAAGTGACAGAAAAGATTTAGTTGTACGTCTATACATGTATTAAAAGAAACATCCTGTCACAAACGACGCCAACAATGGTTAAAATAGCTTGTCACGTTTAACTTATTTTCCGCATGTTGTCGCCATTTTCGTTTCACGAAGTTGAATGCATCGCGATTCAACGGCCCACTTCCCGTTGTATTCGTTTCCCGTGAAAAAAAGTTCGGTCACATGTGACTTGGTCGTGTGTAGATCAAAAAATTGCCGGCACTTTTTCACCGAGGATTATCGCCGATGTTTCAACGTGACTTCGATACAAACGCAGAGACAGACTCGTTAGTGAAGCTATATCCGCCAAAGACTGTTACCGTGAAAAGAACTCGCAATTACATAACGGTATGATCACTTTGAAAGAGACTAGTTCTCATACAAAGGGGAAACTATAACGAGAACGGAGAAATGGATTGACACACGATTACGAAGACTGGTAGCAAGAAGATAATCTTGGAAACTCGTTAAGTCCTTTGAACCATCGTGTGATAAGAATGGAACTCCCTTATTCCCAGAATGATGGTGATATAATTTTTCTACCCCTCGACCAAATGATGTTCGACCGTGTTGGAACAGATTATTTCGCGCACTTTTCTCGTATGTTATATTTCACACCGTGCGAGATGGGTCGATGCGAAAATAATTTCAGCTCTTAACTATTTACTTCAGAACTACTAGTGCTCGAGAATATATTTTGTTTTGAGTAGAAAGTAGAATTATAGATTAAGAAAGGATGGGACATAAACTAATTTATGTATACATAAAATTTAAGTTATCATATAATAGGTGTTTATGTTATCAAGAAAAATTTTTGTTGAGCTCTTTAAAAAAAATTATTTTATTAATTTGAAATTGTAAGTATTTACATAATTTATGCGTACACTTCAGTTTTCTGTTATAATTTAGTTTAATAGAAAGTTAGTATTTAGGACACTCACCAGGGGGTGCGATATATCAATGGGAAGCATATAACTAGAACCCCGGTGGGGGTTCGAGGTGTCAGAACCCTCTTGTTCAGAAGTTATGGTTAAGGTTAGGGTTAGACTCAGGTTTATGTGAAATTCCAGTGGTTTCAGTCTGTAGTCTGGGATTACCAGCAGGTTCAGCACAGTCGGTTCAGGGTTAGCAAAATGTAGGTTTGACGCCTGACTTGGATATCATGTTAGCTAGAAGATGAAAACTGAGCTTTGCTTAGGTTAAAGTTTAAATAGTTTTCCTGCGCTCTTCAAATTAATTAAAATTTTGGTTGTTTGCTGAGTGAATTAGTTATTCACTAGGTTTCAGTGACTTTGGTTGCTAAATCAACGAATTCATCGTTGAATAAATATCAGTCACTGACAAATGAGTGAAATATGTTAAAATTTATAGTTTATGTAAAACTTGATTTTTTTATAAAATAATTAGTCGAATTCCATTATTTCCCAAAATCAATTCGGGTTTCGAATTTTTGCAGAAAGTTCCAAAATAGTAGAACATAATTATTTATATTTAGTTTGCAATTTTTTAAATAATATATTTTTTATTACAACACATATTTCATTATATATTTGATTACAAAACTGAAAGAATATAAGGTATGAGTTATACAATGTAAACAAATAAAAAAAACAATAATTCAAAATCGTATAAATTAGAGTAACATCTCAATTTATTTATTGATTCATGAAAATACAAGAAAACAAAATACTTTATAGAAATTAAATGAAAACAGAAATATTCCGTGTAAAATAGAAGTTATAAATTTCTTACTTCAAATTTTTATAAACGTTAAAATACATAAAAGAAATATTATCCTATTTAATGCTTCATGGCGGAAACATGCAATCAATAATACTCTAAAAATCTTATTAAAAAGATTGTAAAATGTTTATAGCATCTCCTCATCAATACACCCACCAGATTGTATGATTATACAGACACTATTAACCTTGCTAGTATAGCAGTAATTTTTTTATAGTCTTCACAGTAAAATTTCTTCATTCTTCAAGCAAAAGTGTTCGTACGTCTTCCGGAAATTCTGATATATTTTAGTTGTTTATCTAGTTCCAGTTTATTTCATAATTCTACTGTTCTAAAGTTTTGAAGAATTATCCATAATTTTAATTGTTTCTTAAACATTTAAATCTTCGTTGTAATCTGTTGTAAATAGGCTACATAAAATGATACGCCATCAAATTCTTGCATTTTGTTGAGCATAAATAAATAGTGAATTGTATACATTTAGAAATTATTGGTAACATTTCATTGTAAAATTACAATTTAGGTTTAGGACTTTCCAAAACGTTTTAAGTTTGTAAATCATAAAATTCCTAGATTTCTAAATATCCAAGATTTTAAATTTGGTAAATTCGTAAATTTATAAACTTTAAAATGTACAATTTCCTAAATTTGTAAATTTTCAAAATCATATAATTTAAAATCCCCATCTCAGAATTTTCAGATCTTCAAATTTTCAAAATTCTTAGAAATTCAATGTAGCGGTTTCACTGCCACGCTCATCGCCACTAGACGGCGCATGGGATTGAGACCTAGACTTTCTCGCTAGTACTCAAAGCGCCTTCCAATTCATATATATGTATAGTTCCTGTCCATCCCTTCTTTACATCCCCGCATCTAAGGCAAGGGCCTGCTAGAACGCCTTATTGATGAGTCCACTAGCAGGCCCCGGACGGAAACGTTTCTCCCTCTCCTTTTAACATTTCAAATTTCAAATATTAAATTCCTAAGCTTTCAAATATACAAATCCCAAATTCTGAAGTTTTCAAATTTCAAAACTTTCAATTTCCAAATTTCAATCTCCAAATCTCTAAATATCCAAATTCCCTGTTTGCTATTTTTCTTAAATCCTCAAATAAATTTGACGATTTACGACACGAGCATTTTCCTTTATTCAGCAAAACTAAACAAGATTATCTCGATTCACCCCTAAAAATATATCAAGCACACTTTAATAAAATACAGATGACGGATTAACAAACTAATTACCCAAGCTCATTCTGAATTTAGTGGCCCAGAATCCCGGGCAAAAGCCAGGTAATAATCGTAGCTCAGCTTGTAAAACCTTATCACCGTAATTTTTAAACGGTACCGAATGAAAACTCGAGGGAGACAACGGTATGTGACAAGCGAAGCCGAGCGATACGCTCGAAAGAGCTCGGACGCAACGGTGGCATTCTGACGTCTGGCGGCGAGATATTAAATATCCTGTAGCTCGAATTTTAATTTTCGAAGCAACTTTTCAACGCCGCTATTCACCTCCTCACACCCTCTTCGACCTTCCTGCCAACCGGATGTTGGCCTTGCGGGCCTGCTGTTGTCACTTGTCGCCTTCCCCCCACCCCCGGTTTCAAAAGTTCCACGGCATAGTATTCCAACGATTGCCATCCCCTTCCAGTGTCGTCAACCCTGGCCACGTTTCCATTTATGTTTATGCTTTATGGAAGTTTTATATTAAATTTATGACGTTGCTCGTACAGTGGAGTTTTATGATTTCGCGGCTGTAAACGGCTGTGTAGATTTATGCTCGAAAATTGGGATTAAAATCGAGACGAAGCGACGAGGTGGCTCGCGTTCGAAACGCTCGCCGAATGTTTATCGCCGATGTAAACGGTCACAAAGCGGACGTCGACCTCGTTTCACCTCGACCAACCCCCTTCAGACCGAGCAAATGGACGGCGAGGGAAGAAATTCGAAACCGGACTTAAGCTTTGATCGAAACCCGGCTACCATTGTCCGACGAGAAATTAGATCTCCGCTCGTCAACGAAATAATGCCGCTTTTAAACAATTTTCTCCGGTAAACGGTGGACTTTGCGAGACAAGTATAGAAGAGAATGAAAGGGGAAACGATAACTGAAACTGGGAAGCAAAATTGCAGTGTCACGATGAACTCTTTATGAGCCGATGTTCTGGAATAATGGAGGCGCACGTTCTCAGCTAGGATACCAATTCACCATTTGTTCGGCAATACTACGGACGATTTAGGAGAGCCGGTTTTGTATTCAAAATTATGCTAACTATCCAGTCGGTTAATTTCTCTTCGCTCCAGTATTATAATTTTAATGAGTTTTCGACGAAGATCCAATTAATTGATTCTGCAGTAGTCGAAGCAATCGGTTTACTTTCGTTTATTGATAATTTATTTATATCGATACGTTGCATAAATGCCGACTATTTTCACTGATCTTAATAAGAAATTGATCAGTATTTTTTCAGCATTAATTTGTAGTGTATAAAGGAAATTGTGTAATAGAAAATTCATGTGCTAATGTAAATATTAAGCTTGATTACATAAAACCTTATCTTCGGGTGTCGCATGAATATACCAACTCCCATTTTCAGTGATCTTCGTAGGAAATTTTGGTTAGTATTTTTTCAACACTAATTTGTAGTGTATAAAAGAAATTGTATAATAGAAAATTGATGTGCTAACGTAAATAGTAGGCTGAGCTGTATAGATGAGTTATACCGAAACAGTTTTTCTGGAACAGTTGGTATACCTATGAGACATCTGGAAACTAGTTTTTATGAAAATTAGCTAAATATTTATGTTAATATGACAAATTCTTTTGAGACACACTGTGTATTTTTTTGTTTATACATTACGAATTAGTGTTTAAAGAATACTGAACATAACTTTCATCCGAAAACTCAGATTAATTGAAACAAACGTTGTTGGTATATTTATGAAACGCACTGCATTATGGTGTATCTTACAATGTTATAAATAATTTTTCTCTAGTTATAAAATGTATCTACCGAAAGAATAATTTTTCCTTAACTGTAGGGTGTACCTACGGAATGAATAATTTTTCCTAGCTATAGAGTATTCTCTAAATATTGAATGCCCCCTAAATGTAACTATCCAAATGTCTGTTTCGATGATAATACAAATACTATTCTACATGCAATTTGATTAATTTTAAAGTGCGAATACATCACAAAAAATATAAGAAATGTTTTCAAGCTTTTGAAAATAATTTGATAATATCAGAACCATGGACATTAACATTGAATCAATATCAATCTGCTGAGTATGAAATGAATTTGAGTTCGATTTCGGTTATTTTGTATTACGTTTGAATTATTATTAAACTCGCCTAAATGGCCAGGCAGCAATTAGCTATAACAATAAACCCCATCTAAATCAAACTAAAATCTATTTAATGTAAAGTATAAACTAAATGTAATCTATCATCTAACAGAAACTAAATTGTAACTAACTCAGATCAGTGAGAAACATTAGAACCACGACATGTAATAGTAAAAGTTTTATTACGTACATGTACATATCTCTAAAATTAAAGTAGAACGGTACTTGTATTTATTGATAAAATTATTCAGAAAATTTATATCGATATATTGAGAATTTTTGAACATACATTACAGATGATTGAAATCATTCTTCTTCAAATAATTCCTTTTTTATGACATAAAATTTAAAATTATGAAGTCAAAATTATAAAATTTACAGTTCTAGGGATTTAGGGATTTGAGGATTTGGGGATTTGGGGATTTGGGGATTTGGAGATTTGTGAATATGGGGATTTCGAAATTTACAAATTTAGAAACTTGGAAATTTGGAAATTCAGAAATTCAGAAAGTGAAAAATTTGGAAATTTAGTAATTAGAAAATTCAGGAATTTGGAAAAATGGAAATACGGAAATATCAGAATTTCCAAATTACAGAATTTGGAAGTGTAGAAATTTAGAAATTTCAGAATTTACAAAATAAGGAAAATGAAAGTTTATGAATTGTATAATTTGAAATTTGTAAATGTTGGTGTTTGAAACTGTAAAAATGAAGAAATTGATTATACATCAGTATCTAATTTTCCATTTGAAATTATAATTGTTTTCCTCTATTTCTATTAATGGTAATGAAGTATACAAATATAAAAATTAATGTAATATGGACAGAGTTCAAAACTATATTGATTAATTTTATACTATTTGACAAGAAATACAATAGTCCATTACGAAATAATTTTCTATTGAAATTTGATAGTTAATATATTTAATCGAATTCACAGAACTATGAATCAATCTTACTCAAAACTAAAATATAAATAAAACACAACCATTACAAAACCACCTAAAATGTCCTTGAAAAATTAGCTCGTATCGACAGTGTTCATGCATTTAAAGAAAAACAACTATTATCAAGTACTTAAAACGAATTTAACCTGGACGGAAGTCGTCCATTAGCAGAAACGGTCGAAATGAAAGTAACATGCTCAACCACAACGGACGAGCTCAGAAAATGATGGTGATGAGTTTTAAAATGCTCCAATTACCATTCATTTTCATGGCTGTCTCTCTCTACTCTTCTATTCTAGTCGCTGCCCTATAATTGCCCAAGAATAAGCAATCTCCCTTATTTTTATTGCATTTTTATTTATTTCGATGTGAAACTTTCGCGGAATATCGCTGGTTAGAAACTGTGTTAATTGGTTTGGCGAATTCACAATATGTGGAGTGTAGCTAATTATAAAGTCAAAGCACGTTCTGACGAAATGTGTTCTCATCCCTTCGCTTCTGTTTCTTCTTTAAATGAAAACAGAAATTGTATGATTATGTAATTTGTATCGTGCAGTTGCTGATGCAGAAGAAATTTATCACGTGAAAAGTTTATTTATCTGACATTTATTATTACGCTCTGCATTTATTGTGTATGGGTGCAATAAAGGTTTTTGTAACAAAGGCAGATATACTGAAAGTTTTTAAACTAAAAATAGGTTTGTTAGGAATAAGGTACAAAACAAGATGTCCATATGTACACATGCATTCACACGCACTGCCTCAATATACATAGTGTTTATGGTGGGTGCTTCGCATTTGTTTCTTTGCCATCGCGTTTGTCTACATTAGTATCTACCTCATACTTGCACCTTCCAAAATTCGATTTTATTAAACATATGTTATTTATTGCTGTCCAAAAATACCTGCATACCCTGTGGCGAAGAATTCTGATGAGTACTGTATCCGTAATTTACGAAATCGACTATGAAGCTTGATTGCAAAAATGAAGCTTTTATGAGTACACCATTCGTAAAAAAAAGATCCTACCACAACTACAAGAATTTATTATACGAGACATCAATATATCAGCTGTATATTATTATATGAATTATTATATAAAATATACCACCAGCATATGCCCCCCTCAAAATCATTCAATTTCATCTAAAACATTGTTTGCTATGAGTAATAATAATGACGTAAATTTAGATGGCAAAACGTGGTGAGCCACCCTGTATATATATTATTTCAAACGATGCGACTGTTGACCCCTTGCCATACATATAACACTATGACACACTTGTGACGCACCATACAGTTCATAGGCAACAAAGCAAACACATTATTTTCATCACAGTCGAATTTGACGTTTCATTCTAATTATAATGTTCATAATCAAGGATCATTGAATACAGAACATATCTAACTTTTCAATTTTTTTATTTGTCTTCACGTTGTAACAATAATTACTTATTTGTGAATGGCGTAACTATCTGAAAAATTGTAGGTTAAGGGATTAACACTAAAACTACTAAACCGGTCAAATGACCGCTCTACATGTTTCTTATTATAAGATACACATTTTGTTAAAGTACATTCCTTGAAATCAGCATTGATTTTCATCAAGATAAAAAATAAATGTGTGTACCAATTTATATTTCGTCATCTGTTTATTTATTTTTTAACTTCATTTTTAATTTCAAATTAAGTGCACATTATATGCCAGTAGGCTTAGTGTTAAATACAAACCTCTGTTCATTTACATAATCAAATTCTGTACTACCAACATATTCCTCCTACGTATTCATTATTTTTCAATCAAACTTAATCTTCCCATTTGCATTTATCAAATCATAGTAACCAAAAATAATTTCTATGAATGTTAGGAGAAATGATCTGATCTGTATTCGCCCCACGTAGGCAATCGTCGAAAATCTTCCCAGGATTGTTCTAGCACGCGTTCTAATTAATTAAGACCCTCCCGCCTCTCAGCTCCCTGTCGTTGCATAGAAACGAGCAGCTGGAAACATTTGTTATCTTCTCTTTCATCGTTTCCCGTTCGTTAGACATACTCGCTAAAATTACAAGAAGTCGGGGAAAGCTGGCTGCGGAAGGGTGCTAGATCTTCAGAGTGTTCGTTAGGTTGGTAGCGAAATATCCGACATTATCGCACGGGCTTCGTCAACGGCGTCAAATACCTTGAAAGCTATTCGTTCGACCCTGCTATAATGAACCGACGCTCGAAACAAAAGGTATTGCTTTCCAATCGCAATCTATCGATGCAGGAAATAGTGTATGGTGGTTGGAAGTTGCGGCCAATAAAATTCTCGGCTGTACACTCGGCTGCAAATCTGGCTTCCTCTGCGGAAAGTTCAGGAATTTAGAACTCTTCCAGTTTCGAAATGTAGCAACCCGGAAATTGGAAGTTGGAGAGATGGGAATTTAAGAATATAGAAATGTGGAAATTTGGGAACTAGGAAAGATGGAAATTTCAGAATATACATAGATTTGTGGAGATTTGAAACTGTAGGAGTGTGGAAATGGATTTGGGACTGTAAAAATATAGAAATATGGGATTTGCGGTTGTAGGGACTTGAAAATGTGGGATTTCAGTATTAGGAAATTTGGATATTTAGGAATTTAAAAACATGGAAATGTGGAATTTGAGATTGTAGGAACTTAGAAATGTTGGATTTCAATATTAGGAAATTTACATACTAAGAAATTTAGGAATTAAGGAATTAAAAAATTGAAGAATTGAAGAATTGAAGAATTGAAGAATTGAAGAATTGAAGAATTGAAGAATTGAAGAATTGAAGAATTCAAGAATTCAAGAATTGAAGAATTGAAGAATTGAAGAATTGAAGAATTGAAGAATTGAAGAATTGAAGAATTGAAGAATTGAAGAATTGAAGAATTGAAGAATTGAAGAATTGAAGAATTTAGGAATTTATGAAGTCAGAAATTTGGAGAGTTGAAAATTTAAGAAATTAGAAATTTCTGGATCTAAAAATATGGAGATTTGGAGAGTAGTGATGTACTTGTAGAAATATAAGAATTTGGGAATGAAGAGATAGTAAATTTGGGATTTGAAAATTTGGGAATTGGGTAACGCAGGACTTGTGAATGTGGAGACTTGCAAAATTAGGAGTTACGCAATCTGGAAATCTAGAAATCTGGAACTCTACAGATTTACGAAATTAGGACCTTAATAATCTCGAAATTTAGGAATTAGGAGATAGAAATTTAAGAATGGAGAGTTGAAAACTTGTAAATTTGGGAAGCAAGAAACTTGAGAATTTAGAAATCTGGAAAGGCAAATTTTTGAAAATTTGGAAGCCTTGAAATTTGAGCATTGAGAAAGAATTCAAATTTTTGGCAATTTAGAAACTTTCAAATTTTTATATTTAAAAATGTGAACCTTACAAGTCCAAAGTAAAAAACATTGCGAGAGATTTCTCGCCTTATGCTCATCGTTTTCTAAAGGAAACCATCATTGCACCCGAGTGTACAATGGGAAAATTGCAGAATTTATTTGGTTTGGACAGATCGAACAGGGACGCAACGGGATTGGCTTCATTTTCATTCGACACTGGCCTTTTAATCACTCAGCGTAGTTGAGCGTGGTGATATACGCGGACGTTCGTATTGAAAATTACTGTAATGAAGTTGTACCCGTGGGAACCTAATTATGTAATTATTCGCTTATTATTGGATCGATCCATTCCTTCTATCACATTCGTCGCATAAACCGCTATTTCTTCTTTTCGTGTATTACACTGTGGAATTCTGTTACCTTGTCATTAATATTTTTTGGTTACAAAATTTATTGTTTCGTGTTCGAAGAATGATATTATTTCATTACATCGAAAAGTTTCATTTCATTCAGTTTTTTCAGAAAAATCTTCAAATAATTTAAGCAACATGTTATACTACAAATGCAAAATAGCTAAAGTTAATTTAATTTAGTTATAAATAAATTGTTATAGAAGATATTTATTTTCACTGATTGTTAAGGTTAATTTCACTCAAAATGGAAATTCAATAGCGAGTCACTTTTTAATCATTTTTATTTTTTGTATGTTATGTCTTTAAATGTTAATTATACTTTTAAAACCAAGTAAAATATGTTGCATTATACAGCATAATGTAAAACATAATATTATTATATATTTCATATATCATATGAAACATACATGACGCAAAAAAGGCGACCCATATATGAAGTATGAAATGAACGTCGTTATGTATGTACTCAACCACTTAGTAGAGGATGTTAAAAAGTATCATTCAATAATGCAAATTGATGAATAAAATATTGCCTCGTTGAAATATTATATAACTTTGTTTCTTATGCGTGCATCAAGCGAATGTAATAAAAATTTGAAGCTGCAGTAGTTAAAGTTTTATTACAGACATGATTGTGGATTTATAACACGTCGCCACCATAATTTTCTGCTCAACATTTTCGGCGTAATCCCGCTTTTAATACGTGCACTGCCAAACTAAGTGGTTTGTGTACAGTTTACACAATTTAGTGCGGTGTCGCAAAGAAGTAAGAGAATTGGAAGGGGATGTATCCCAGGTAAACGGGTGGATCTAGATGTAGAGGACTTTAACAGGAAACTCATGTGCACCTGTATCCATGTACATGCACATTCACTGACTTTCTGCCTAACGGAGAAAGTGCTTGCATCCGTACTAAACAGCGCGAACACAGCAGACATGGCTGCTAGAATAGTTTAGTTATGCAAATAGTGAACTTCGAGAAGGGGTGGAAGGCAAGAAGAGGCTGCTGCTTGTTTCCTAGTACTTCACCCTTAAGGCTACCTTACTTCAACGCGTCAAGGTTCCTTTTGACTAGAGTTTCGGCTTAAGGCGCATTCATGACGAATATTAATGGCTGGCGACGATTAACGACGAAATTCTGGATCGTTAGTTCAAACACAATGGGACAAAGAAGCATTGAGTTTGGTGTTGAGAGAGAAATTTCAGATTGTTCAAGTTTGCTGCAGAATTATTTTCATCGATCTGCAATACAAGTACACAGGAGTCCGAAAAGTAGCTAACATTGTGTTAGCCAAAAGTAGCTAACATTGTAACTCGGTGAAGTGTAAAAATGGTCTAAACTATTTTGTGATTGAAATACAGGACGAAAATCAGTCAGCTTTATTCTGATTGCTGATTTTTAGTGCTTTTTAATGTTGTTTCTTGTGCAAGGATTAAATTGACAATCTGAATTGTTATACATAGTTTTATTATTAATTACTTAATAATTTACTAGAATTTTTGTTAAATGTTCTTATGCTTCAACTCATTGTACACGCCAGACAATTAGGTTATTCAAATTACTAGTGACGGTATGAAGTTTCATTTTCCATAACTATGCCAACAATAATATTATCATTGAATATTTATCTAAATTTGGGGATATTATGCGTGATACTACGTGTGGATTCAATACTTGACGATCTAACATATAGTAATTCAATGCATGTCACGTAGCATGTGAAAATCAAACGTGTAAGAATCTAACGTGTGTTAATCTGACGCATGGTAATGTAACGTATGGTAATTTAACGCATGATGATCATCTATGATAATCTAATACGTAGTTATCCAACGTGTAATAAGTGGATACATGGTTATCCAAAGCGTAATAACATAACGCATGGGGATTTAACGTATGAGAATCTAACAGGTGGTTATCCAACGCATAGTAATCCAACGTAAGGTGATTTGGATAGTTATCTGGTGTGTGGTAATCTAATGAGTCATAACTTAACATGTGGCAATCGAATACGTGGTGATTTAATATGTGGTAATCCAACGTGTGATAATCCAACGTGCAACAATGTAACGTGTAGTAATCTAACGTGTGGTTATCCATCGCGTAAAAATCGAACGTATAGTAATCTAATATGTGTTGATCTAACGCATGGTGATCTAATTTGTGGAATTTCAACACGTGGGAATTCGAACACGTGGCGATAATACAAGGTAAATTAATATGTGATGATCCACGTAATAATTTAATGTGTGTTAATCTGACATTTTAGTTATTTAACATATAGTGATACAACGAGTGGTAATTTAACACATGTGGATCCAAACGAGTAGTGGGTTAATATATGTTGATATAACAAGTAGTAATTTAACATATAGCGATTTCACACGTAGTGAGACACCTCTATTTTGCGTTAAGTTTAAACAATAAAATTGATAAAGTCTTTTTACAGTCACATTCTTTGCATAATTTTTTTATAGAAATTTCGAAGAAGATTTTGATAGAGATTTTAAACTATAAAAGTAGGAGTCAGATAGCATCGATTAATTCTTGAAAATCTAACTCTCTGGATATATGGCCACGCACAGTATCAAGTGTTGCTATATATTTAGACGCTACTGTATTTCCATTTTGCCAATTCATTGCTAAGAACGAAAAAATGATTAATAAAACAAGTTGGGAACGATAAATTTATGTTTGATGATACATGATTGCATGATATATGATGTACGATTATTAACATAATATGTATTTATGTACTGGTCGATATGAACCCATCTAACTGTCTTCATAAATTACGTTCATCGGAATCGTTCTAACATAACGAATCGTGCAGTGAAGCACTAAACAGTTACTTCTAGATGCTCAACAAATGTCTGGTAATTTTTCAAAGGGGATTACAAAAGACGACATGTAACATCCTAAAGGTTGTCTAGCTTAACAAACGAACAGAATTCGTAACGGCGTTGAAGCGGAAAAAGAAGGTCTTACAGGAGGGTGAGTCCCTAGGGATTCGCAGCAACTTCCTATTTCACAAGGGTAATCGCCTAAAGCCAAACGAAACGCCCACTTCCTTCAACGGGAGGAGAGTTATTGCGTAAACAAACTCTGAATCGGTGAATCATCGGCATGATTCACCAATAGTAACTATCTACGACATTTAAGAAAAGTATAATGTTTATTATTGATTTCTTCTTTTTTAAATGTGGGATATAGTGATAATACTACACATGATGATCTTATGTATAATAAGTCATTGTATAATGCTATGATACGCGATTATCTAACACGTGGTTACCTAATGTGTGACAATCTAACTGCGATAATCTAACACGTAGTAATGTAACGTGTAGTAATTCAAAGCTTAGTGGTTTAATGTGTAATAGTCTAACATATGACGGTTTGATGCGCGATAATCGAACGTGTGGTAATTCAACTTGTGGTGATCTAATGTGTGATAATCGGACGTGTGATAATTTAACTTGTGGTGATCTAATGTGTGATAATCGGACGTATAATAATCCAACTTGTGGTGATCTAATGTGTGATAATCGGACGTGTAGTAATTTAACTTGTGGTGATCTAACGTTTGATAATTTAATATGTGGGGAACTAATGTGTGATAATCTAATGCGTGGTAATGTAACGTATGGTATTTTGACGTGTAATAATGCAACGTGTGATAATCTAACGCATGGTGATGTGACGCGTAAGAATTCAACGTACGGGGAACTAACGCGTGATAATCTAATGCGTGGTAATGCGACATGTGGCAATTTACTGCATGATATTTTGACGTGTAATAATGTAACGTGTGGTAATCTAACGCATGGTGATCTAACGTTTGATAATCAACCGTGTAGTAATCTAACGCGTAGTAATCTAACACATCATAATCTGGCGTGCGGTTACCTAACGCTCGATGAATACCGTGTAATAATCTAACTTAATTTAAGTAAGGGTAATTTAATTTATGACGATTTATTTTGTGGTAGTTTAATGTATGGCGTTTTGTAAAATGGCGCAACTCTAAAGTCTTCCTCTGATAGGAAGAGACGAAGTACAGTTTATTAACATTTAAAAAAATTTTTAGGGTTTATGATAAATATCGTGAAAGTAAATGGAAGAATTCTATTTTGTATTAATCTTTAATTATAGAAAAATTATAATTGTACTTCATTTAATTTAATTTCGATATGCATGAAAAAGTAAACTACAGCATTTTGCTATAAAATAATTTATAATATAATATTATAATTGAGTAAAAGTTAAATTCAGCTAATATAAATCTTCTTTATTAGGATTTATTATTTAAGACACTATGATGACGTTTCGTCCGTTTTTTTATAATATTAATATTTACAAGCTACACATTTATATTAGCGATTAGTTTGTTTATAATAATGTAAACATTTATCTTATTATTCTGTTATTACATTAGAACTACAAATTGCAGAGATTTTATACAACTTTTACCAAGTAAAATTAATACGAGTAATATGTCGCTTCCTCCTTTGCAGGTTAGGTTATGTTTTTTTCTTACTAGAGTGCTCGAGGATTTTATTTGATGTTTTAAGGATATGTAACTCAACCTTTTTAGAAAGCAAGAAACAGAACCTCGCCTACAAAGTCAAATACGACATATTTCTCATATTAACTTTATTTGACAGAAATTCTGTAAAACATACACAACTTATAAAACGATGTATTAATTATATTAATTTTACTTAGCGACAATTATGTAAAATTTCTATAATTTATGGCCCAAATAATTAACATTAAATAATAAGATAAGACATATAGTTTTTAATATTTAAAGCTATGTATTTTAGTAAAAAAAAATTATTAAAAAAAATGTATACAGGTTACAAATATTAGTAGTATCTAAAGCAAGCTACAAATATTAATAAAATAATTAATAATATTGTGGTACTACAATTTACTTCAAAACTGACAA